>NW_026869056.1:175735-268771 GCF_020745735.1 Hemiscyllium ocellatum
TTTCTCATATTTCTCACATTGACATAATTTAACAAGCTATTACAGTTCACACTTATAACCCTTATGAATATAACTCTTCAGAAACCCATCACTTCCTGCCTTAAAATGCTCCAATAATTGACCTTCCACATGGTACACTCACAGGGGCAAAGACTCTGTGCCAACAGAAGTACAGCACGATCTATATTAGTCCCACTTTCTACAGCAGTCCCATAGCCTGGAATGTTATGACACTTCCAAGTGCTTGCCCAAGTACTTTTTAACGATTGTGAGGTTACTCGTGATAATTCCCCTCTCAGTAAGTAATCCCAGAAGCCCACACCTCGAGGTGATAAAATGTTTAAATCATCTCTGAACCTCAAACTTTTCACTTTAAAAGTGTGCTCCTTTGTTCTTGACCCTCTGACTAAAAGGAACAGCTGCTGTCTATCCCCCCTGTCCGTGTCGCTTATAATCTTATCCTTCTGAATCACTGACTCCTCAGCTTTCTCTGCTCCAAAGTAAACAACCCGAGCTTATCCAGCCTCTCTCCATAGCTGATATGCCCCATCCCAGGGGACATCCTGGTGAATCACCTCTGCACCCCTCCAGTACAATCACATCCTTCCTGGAATGTGGCTCCCAGAGCTACATACAGTATTCCATTTTGGCCGAACCAAAGCCCTGAAAGCTCTTATATTCGACGCCCTGATTAGGAAAACACAATACTCAAGGTCCAATTCTTAACTAGTCCATTAACCTGTCCAGCAGAAAGTGAGGACTGCAGATGCTGGAGATCAGTGCTTAAAAAATATGTTGCTGGAAAAGCGCAGCAGGTCAGGCAGAATCAAATGAGCAGGAGAATCGCCGTTTCGAGCATAAGCCCTTCTTCAGGAATCTGCCCAAAACATCGATTCTCCTGCTCCTTTGATGCTGCCTGACCTGTTGCGCTTTTCCAGCAACACATTTTTAAGCATTAACCTGTCCAGTCACATTCAGGATGTGTGGAGAAGCACAATCTGAGCTTCCCAGTGTGCTGCCATTCATTGAGTCCTCCACTGCCTGGTTCCTTCTCCCAATGTGCATCACCTCATATTTATCAGGGTTACATTCTATCTGTTATTGATCTGCCCATCTGACCATTTCATCTTCATCTTCCTGTAACTTAAGGCCTTCCTGCTCAATGCGAACCAACCTTTATGTCAAACGTACACTTACTTATCACACCTCCCTGCCCCTCCACCTAGCCCCCTCCACATTCACATTTGTTTTTGTTATGAATAACACAAACAATAAGGGACACGTCACTGATCCCTGTGGTACACCAGGGACACTGGTCTCCAGTCACACAAACAGCCTTCTCTCACTACCCTCTGCCTCCTGCCACTAAGACAATTTTCGTTGTAACTTGTCAAGTTATCATTTATATTGCGAGATTTTACATTATTTTTCAGTTTCCCAGCTGGAAATTTGTCAAAGGCTTTCCTACAAAGCTAACCAATCGACCTCCTCAAACTAATTCAATCAAATTCATTACATGTCACTTCCTTCTGATAAAGTCATGATGGTTATCCCTGATCAGACCTTGCGACTCTGATTGGAGTTCAATTTTCTCCTTCCCTATTTTGTCCAGTAGTTTCCTTAACAGTGACCTAATACTCGCTCGTCTATTGTTCCCTGGTCTATCTCTCCCACCCGAACTGTGAAGTGAATCGTGTTAGCAGTTCTCCAGTTCTCTGGCACCTCCCCTATGGTCAGATTCTAATTAAAATATTCAGTCAGGTCTTTCCTCCATTCACCCCAACAGCAGCCTGTGATACTACTCATTCAGACATGGAGATAGGTCCAAATTTATACAGAACAAAGCCTCAAATCCTTTCTCGTATTTTACATCAATCTGTTCAAGAGTTTTCCCATCCATCTCCTTGAATTCTGTACTTGTCTTCTCTGTCTCTAAAGTAAAATAGATGTGAAGGTCTCATGTAACAATCCATCAATGTTCTCCAGCTTGACACACAGATTGCCCCTTTGGTTTCTAATGGACACTACTGTTTGCTGATTATTCTGCTCTACTTGTCCGTGTAGAATATCGTGGGATTCTCCCAGATCTCACCTACTTGTACTTCTCCATGTCCCTGTTATTCAGTCCCCTCTATGTTTCTAAGTTTCACCGCAACAACCTCTCATATTTCAAAACTCGAGATCACAGGGTGAGTTTCCACATCAGAAAATCTTGCCGTTTTAGGGATGAATCTGCATAATACCTTTTGCAGTTCCTCTGTAGTCAATATCTTATTTCTTAGATTGTGACTCCGAACAATACAAAATACTTTCATGAACACTCGATACAACTGGTGCATGACGTCTTCTATGTTCCAATTACAATCACCTGAATGTAAAACTAATTTTTTCTTTGCTATTTTCATCTGTTCTTCCTAATACCTCTCGCTTTAACTTTTCTGATGAGCTTACTTTGTGAGTTTTTAAAAAGAAATCTCATGAATATTCAACTCTACGTTATCCATTGGTTCTTCATTGCCTATATCCACAAGAATCATCTTCAAACCATTCCAAAAAAAAATGTTTGCCACTTCTGGTTTTCCTTTCATCGGTATATTCTCACCCTCCCAAGTTATGTTATTACCTTCTTCATGTGTAGTCGCATGTTCTTTGTAATCGAGTCCAGCAGACACCCGACTGCGGATGACAAGATAAGTGCTCTGTAGTTCACCCCTCTCCATCTTCATCCTTTCTTAAATGGTTGGATAATATTTGTAACCTTTGCCTTATACAGATTGGCTAAATGCCTTTCGGGAATGTGTCGGAAGATAAAGTAAAAATCCGCAATGCAATCAACATGTCTATTGCTGCTTCCTCATAAATCATTTATGAAGTACATCTGGTCTGTCAGATTTATAAATATTCAATCCAGCTTCCTTTTCAAAGATGACCTCAACATTGATAAGAATAATCTTAGACTTTACTTACACAAGTCCCATGGTCACTTGGTATTTCTGGAAGAATTTCTGGACATTCTCCCAATGATGATAGATGCAAATAAACTGTTTCTTTTTCCCTGAGATTTCTCTGTTCTCTGCAATAAACTATCCTGAACGCACACCAACTGTTCCACATTTGACCTTGTTTTTATTTTTTTTTTCATACCTTGATAAATGCTTTTTAGCAGTTTTTATGTTTTTCTTTCGTTTGCATGTTTTTTCTCTTTTCGATTTTCTTCTCAGTTTCTTGGTCATCCTTTGGTGGGTCCTACATTTCTCTGAATCCACTGGATTACTACAACTTGGCATTTTTCTAAGCTGCTTCCTTTCATCAAATAGGTAAGTGAAGGTGGGGTTGAAAGTGATACACGGAGAGGGGGGTGGACCAGATTGATAGGAAGGAAGGTGGACGCATAGGAATGGACAAAAGGGCGGTGCTGACTTGGAGGGTTGGAGTGGGATAGGGTGGGATTAGGGGAAAAGGGGACATCCACTATGATCCCCTGTGTTTGGAGGGTCCCAAGGCAGAAGAGGAGGCTTTCTTCCTGCAGGCTTCTGGTGGCTCGGGTTTGGCGATGGAGCAGGTGCAGGACCCTCATGTCCTTGGCAGAGTGGGAAGGGGAGTTAAAGTGCTCAACCACAAGGCGATGGAATTGTTCAATGACGCTGTCCCAGAGATGTTCTCTGAAATGTTCCACAAGTTGACCTTCTGCCTCGCCAATGTAGAGAAGAACACATTGGATTCAATGGATGCAGTAGATGAGGCGGTCTGTCTCCCTTCATCACCTATCACTTTCCACCCTACCTTCATCTACCTACCACAATCCCTGCTAACCTCTCCCCTACCTCACCCCCTTCTCATTTATCCCTCAGCCCCCTTGGGCCATAAGCTTCATTCCTGATGAAGGGCTTATGCCCGAAACATCGATTTATCTGCTCTTAGTATGCTGCCTGACTGTGCTTTTCCATCACCACACTCTTTGCCTCTGATCTCCAGCATCTGTAGTCCCCACTTCCACCTCACACCTTGATGGCTTGCATGATTCAAATTTATAACAGTTACTTCAAATAAAACAAAAACTGTCGTGTACTCACACAGCATAAAAGAAAACCAGTACATTGTGATCACTGTTCCCAAAATGTCCTTTCCAGCAAATTTTTCAATTAGCTCTTCTGATCACTCAACATCAATTCCTAAATCACCTGATATCGAGCTCAGTGCTGAACATAATGCTCATGTAAACCATCTCACACGTGGTCTTGAAATCCATTTTTCCCAGCATTAGCATTCAGTTGGGTTAACACAGTTTAGATATAACTTAAACAGTACATTATCACTGCAGTACCCACAAATGTGTATATCTCATTTCCTGTTTTATAGCATGTCCAACATTTGTATTGCAGCTTTCACTTTGATATATAACTCCCATCAATGTTTGCTCCTCCTTGCTGTTTTTTTTAATCTCCACCTTACTAGATTCTGTGGAATCTGAGCGATGTGGGCTCTGGGGAGATTGATGGTAGAGATCATCTCGCCACATCATTTATGATCTTCTCAACTTTAATTACTCCAGATCTCCCGTTATGCTGATGGAGTAGAGAAGGACAATGATCTTCCAACAATGCTCTGTATCCCCCAGAGAGCTGAGACTGCTCTAACCTGGGTGGGAACCTTACAACCGGCCGGTAAAGTGTTGCTGCTGCTGTACAGGCTCATGGTGAGATCACATCCAGAGTAGTCTGTACAGATTTAATCTCTTCAATGAAGAAAGGATGTTGTTATATTGGAAGCAGCTCAGAGATGGTTCCCTCAACTGGTTCCTGCAATGAAGGTGCTGGCTTATAACGAAAGAATGATCAGGTTGGCCCAGTAGTCATTGGAGTTTACAAAAATTAAAGATGAACTTATTTGAACATAAATGGCAGAAGGAGTGAACAAGTGAAGTGAATTACACAGATAGTGGAAGAATCCGTTCCGTTCTCCAGCCTGTTACACAGGAACAACAGGAGGATATTCAGGCCTTCGACCCTGTTACACCAAAACAGGACGAGGCTATTCAGCCCCTGGAGCCTGATATACATTTAGAGAAGGAGGCCAATCAGCCCCTCGAGCCTATAACAGTAGGCCATGCTGCACCAGTATCCTGTTAACAGCAACAGGATCAGTCCATTCAGCCTCCTCAAGTCTGTAACATAGGAACTGGAAGAGGTCACACAGTGACTGGAGATTGTTACACTGGGATAACAGGAGGCCATTCAGACCCACCGAGCCTATTGCAAGGGAATTGGATAAGGATTAAAAACTATCTGACACTTCTGTCATGAGAAAGGAAGAGGCAATTTAGACAAGTGTCTGTTGTGTGGGAACAAGAGAAGACCAATCAATCCCTCGGTCCCATCTCCGGAATACATGAGGAGAACGTTCAGTATTTCCACCTGTTATGAGAAGTATGAGAAGACCCATCAGCCCCTCAAAATGTTACACAGCAACAGTAAGATTCCATAATCTCCCAATCCTCTAAAGCATCAACAGGAGGATGTCATTCTGGCCTTGGAGATGGCAACATGGGAACACCAGAAAGACGTCAGCCCATCGAGTGTGTACACCAGCAGGATGATGAGTCCATTCAGCCACACGTGGCTCTTACACAGCATTTGGACCAAATCTCTTAAAAACGTGTGCCTTTTGAACAGGAATTCAAAGAAAACGTAAAGCTTTTCGAAAGGGAAGAACTTGTAATAATGGTATACATTAGGGACGAAAGTGTAACAATAAACTATTGTAATTTAAGGCAAATTGTTAGAGTCCATTGTTCAGGACATTTGCAAAGTTAAACCACAATCCATCAGAGTCAACATGGTTTTACGAAGGCTAAACCGTGTCTGAATTGTTTGCTTGAGTTATTTGAAGATGTCACAAACAAGGTGGGTCGTGGGAATCCTGGAGATGGAACATATCTGGCCTTCCTGAAGGCATCAGATATGTCGCTTCTCCAAAGAGTAATGGTAAGATCAGACAACATGGGTTTAGGAGTAATTTATTAGCTTGGTTGGAGGATTGGTGAACCAACAAAATGGAGTCAGATGGAATAAATATATAATTTTCTTTTGGCAAATGCAATTTGTGGGTGACATTGATTTCAGGACTCATGCCTCAACCATTTGCGATCGATGGAATGACTGTACTCTGTTGATGGGATCGAAAATACGATGCCACATTTTCAGGTGACACTAACATCGGTGGGAAATTACTTCGGAATGATGGTGCAAGAGATTTTAAATCTATATGGATAGGTTGGGTGAATGGGCCAACATTTAGCAAGGTAAATTAAAGTGAAGAAATATGGGGCTTTTAGGGTGTATGTTTGCTCGCTGTTCTGTGGGTTTGATATCCAGACATTTCGTTACCTGGCGAGGTAACATCATCAGTGGCGACCTCCAGGTGAAGCGAAGCTGTTGTCTCCTGCTTTCTATTTATATCTTTCTCCTGGATGGGGTTCCTGGGGTTTGTGGTGATGTCATTTCCTGTTCGTTTTCTGAGAGATTGATAGATGGCATCTAAGTCTATATGTTTGTTTCTGGCGTTGTGTTTGGAGTGCCACCACAAAGAAAAGCCACCATTTCGACTGGGACAACACATCTATCCTGGGACAGGCTAAGCAAAGACATGCCAGAGAATTCCAAGAGGCCTGGCACTCCAACCACAACGACATAAACAAACACATAGATCTAGATGCCATCTATCAACTCCTCAGAAAACGAACCGGAAATGACATCACCACAAACCCCAGGAACCCCATCCAGGAGAAAGATATAAATAGAAAGCAGGAGACAACAGCTTTGCTTCACTTGGAGGTCGCCACCATTGATGTTATCTAGCCAGGTAATGAAACGTCTGGATATCAAACCTACAGCTCAGCGAGCAAACCAACATCCTAAATCTCAACCTGAGCTACAAACCTTCACAAACCTTGCAAAAACCATGGGCGCAACACGCTACAACTTGCCCGTAGATGGGAAAGGAATGCCATCCGAGTGAGTTCCACTCGCGAACAACTGTACTTCCTGCATGAATGTTTAAGAAAACAACTACTGCCAAAATGTCTGCAATATAAACTCCGATAAAAACACCTCAAGCCAAAAGTTTAACAGAACAAAACGGCCACAGAATGCTCCGAGAATTAATCAATGACGCCCACCACAGACTCTGAAAATACAAACGGGAAATTGCGCGCCAAAAGCCGTTATTCAAACAAGCAACAAACCAAGTATGGTCAGACGTGATAGAACAAGCCATCAACACCAAACACCGACAAAGACAGATAAAGAAAAATCGGGACGTGAAGAAAAAACTGGACAAACTCACAAAAAAAACACAAAACCGCTAACACAGGGGCATGGATAAAGAACTTATCAGACCGGACCCTATCAGACACAGAAAAAGCGCTACTAGTCAAAGGATTAAATTTCAATTACCGAGACGCTGACAAGAAGGAATTACTAGCGGCATTATAACCCACATTGAAGGGCAACAATCTCATGGAAGAAACACAACAAACGATCAGGCAGACAGTTGCACCTATTCTCAGCCGAAAGAGGGAAGGAAACAAACTGACCACACAAGAAAAGAAAGCCCTAGAAAACCTCAAAAAAGACAAAGACATCATTATATTACCTGAAGACAAAGGTCGCTCACAGTCATCCTGAACAGAAGGGACGACAGAGAAAAATCTAATGCACTACTCGCAGGCACCAACACCTACCAACAGGTGGCGCTTGACCTGACCACACAACTAGGAAACAAAATTACTTATCTCCTAAGAAAATTACACAATTCCGGACAATTAACCAAGACAGAATTCCAGAAAATGAAACCCGATGGGACCAATACCCCACAATTCTTCGGACTACCAAGAATCCATAAACCAGGAGCCCCCCTCAGACCCATAGTCGCACTACCCAGAACACCAATTTACAGACTAGCCAAAGAACTACACGCAAGACTAAAATACCTAGTAGAAGAGTCACAACACTCCATCCACTCCACCCAGGAAGTCCTAAAAATCATCAAAATCGCCAACATAAAGGAAGACGAAGCAATGATCTCATTCGACATAACAGCACTGTTCACCTCCTTTAACATCGACCTGGCAACGGAAACACTTACCACACTTTTAGAAGAGACCATCCCACACACACCAACCACCATCAATCACATTACCAACGAAAACATCATGAAGCTAATGGACCTGTGCCTCACCACCCACTTCACCTTCAAAAACATAGTCTACAAGCAAACCAACGACACACCCATGGGATCTCCACTTTATCAGGATTCATAGTCGAAGCGGTAATGCAAGGACTAGAAACAGCCCTACCAATCATCAAACCAAATATCTGGGTTCGCTATGTAGATGACACTTTTGGCATCACAAAATGAAACAAGATAGAAGAGACATTTAACATCATCAACAACACTCTCACAGGCATAAAGTTCACCAAGGAGGAAGAAACCGACAACAAACTCGCATTCCTGGACGTCACAGTCGAAAGAAAGGACAATGGAAAACTACAAACCTGCATATAGAGAAAACTGACAAACGCTGACCAAATACTTAACTACACCAGCAATCATCCCGACACACACAAACGAAGCTGTATCAGGACACTATTCCAACGAACCACCACACACTGTAGCTCAGACGAGATACGCAAAACAGCGGAGAACCATCTATACGACATATTCAAGATGAACGGATTCTCAACAAATACAGTGCGCAGATTCCTCAAGGACAAACCACGACAATCAGACCAAACACAGCCAGAAACCCTAACCACCTTACCATACATCAAAGAAGTTTCAGAAATGACAGCCAGACTACTGAGACTCCTCGGAATCCTCGTAGCACACAAACCCACCAACACTCTAAAACAAAAACTAACAAACTTAAAAGACACAGTACAACCCATGGGCAAAACCAATCACATCTACAAAATTCCATACAAGGACTGCCACAAACACTACGTAGGACAAACAGGAAGAAAGTTAACCACCAGGATACACGAACAGCAGCTAGCCACAAAAAGACACGACCTTCTCTCACTCATAGCCCTACACACGGATGAAAAAATCCACCATTTTGACTGGGACAAAACATCTATCCTGGGACAGGCTAAGCAAAGGCATGCCAGAGAATTCCTAGAGGTCTGGCACTCCAACCACAACGCCATAAACAACACATAAATCTAGATGCCATCAATCAACTCCTCAGAAAACGAACCGGAAATGACATCACCACAAACCCCAGAAACCACATCCAGGAGAAAGATATAAATAGAAAGCAGGAGACAACAGTTTCGCTTCATTTGGAGGTCGCCACTGATGATGTTGCCTAGCCAGGTAAGGAAACGTCTGGATATCAAAACTACAGCTCAAGGAGCAAACATACACCCCAAATCTCAACTTGAGCTACAAATCTTCACAAACTTCGAGAAAAAAAAATGGTGCTATTCAAGTTGGCCAGTATTAATGGAGAGACAAATTATTATCTAAATGGCGAGAAAGTTCAAAGTGCTTAGATGCAGAGGGATCTGGATGTCTGCTTGCATACCACAGAAAACCTGCATACAGGTACTGCAAGTAATGAGAAATGCAAGCATAATTTCAGTGTTTACTTATAAAAGGATAGAGTAGGGAGTGTTGGTGTAGCTATGCAAGGCATTTGTGAGGCTGCAACTGGAGTACAGTTTGGGTGTCCTGCAGAATGAGGTATTTCCATTGGAAGCAGTTCAGAAGAGCTTCAATAGATTGATTCCATATTTGAAGTGCTTGTCTTATGAAGGGAAATTGAGCAGTTTAGGCTTATACGCTCGAGTTTATAAGAATGAAAGGAAATGTCATTGAGTTCTTTAAAATTCGAAAAGTGATTAAAAGTGTAGATGTGGGTGGATTTTTTTTCATGTGGCGCAATCTACAACAAGAGACTAGAGTGTTAGGATGGAGAGATGGCACGAAAAGGGAACAGAGGCCGAGTTGACATCAGCCTCATCGAGCGGTTGGATTCCTCACAGATGCTCATTGCTCTTATTCAACTCTTCAACTGTGTTGCATAGGAATGAGGGAGGATTGGGTATCATACAGGAAGCAGGCACTCAGGATAAATCAGTTAAAGAGAACGTAACCAGTCGCGCCACACAGTGACCAGCGCTGGGTTTTCAACTATTTACAGTCTATATTAATGATCAGGAAGATGGAACAGATATACAGATGCTGCGTTTGGTGATGTCGCTGTGATAAGCAAGAGATTAAATTATGAAGAGAGGGTGGAGAGTCTGCAAATAGATTCAGAGAGGTAAAGACAATAGATAATAGTTTGTCAGGTGGAATCTAACATGATATAAACTGTCATTTCATTTACAGAAATAATGGAAGGCAATATGTTACTGAAATGGAGAGGGATTACAGGACTTAGTAAAACTGTGTACTGGGAGGTTCACTCTGACCCGTTCAGAAATGGCAGGGTTGGCTCCATCCCTGTTTGTCAGCTCCCAGACACTCCAAGTGACCCCATTGCTCTGCGTGCACATGGAATACTTTGATGTGGTTGATTGATGGTGGGGATGGTGTTTTGAAACCTGCATCAAGAGGATATCCTTTATCCACGATATATTCATTTCTTCCCACGTGGAGACCCGATGACGATGAAAATGGCTGACTGCTTCTGAATGAAGAGGCCATGACTGCTACCAGGACAGTTAGTATTCACCAACATGATATACTGTGCATGCGTTACATTAATAGAGAGAGAAATCCTCTCCCCATTGACATGGGTACTTTGCAGATGCGCTTTACACCATCAGAAATCCCACTACATTGGATATACCCGGAAGCTCCCTGCTGTGGGAGAAACAATGTATTTACCTCATCCACCATATATATCCTCCATCACCAAATGGTGACATTGATGTTGAGATATTGTGAAATGATGGATGTGTCACCTTTTCCAGCCTGGAATGTTCTGGTCATAGAAGCTGTGTGAGAAACAGTGACCATAACAGCCACTGCCAGCACCATCCTCCCCCTGGAGTGAAACTGCAGGTCGTGTTGAAGGAGGTGGAGGTGATGCATTCTATGACCAGCTCCTTGTTCAGTCAATGTCCCCTCACACTCTGCTCCTGGGTTAAGTGAAGCTTGGGAAGCTGTACCTGGAAAAACCAATGTGGATACAGCAGATCCCTTTCCCCACACACACTCACGACGTGGTTTCAGAGTTCCCCTCTCTGCAGCCTCTGTTCCATTTGTTGTTCATGTAACAGACGCAGATGCTGCATCCAGACTTGGGTCACCAAATCCTCAGGTCTCCTTGCATGTCTGAGGCAGCTCACAGCACATCCTTCAGCAAACCATCCCCAGTCCCTGCACTTAATTTTCAATTACAGGATTCACCACAAATCCCTTGGCTACAAGTGTTGTAGACCAGTCCACATCTCCCCAAAATATTTTAAGAAGGCCACTTAGACCCAAACCTTTCCTTATTTTGAATATAGATGGGAGGTGTGCGTTCCAGATATGTTGTGACTGGTCAAACCACTCAACATTAAGCAAAATATAATCTATTCAAATACTTTAGTTAAAATAAAATCAAAGAAAAGAATATTTTGGGAGAGCTTATATGTTGGAACACTTACACAAACAATAGATACCGTACCTTCTTGGTTTACACTGCTTTGCTTTGTATATTCAAATGCAGATCCTTACAGCAGTTTGCCAATCCGGGAGGTCATAACATCAACAGAGATCTCAGACGGAAAAGCAGCTGGGGATCATTTATTGAAACTTCCAACCATTCTGGTATCTCCAACAGCTTCTGAATGCTGCAGCTAAAAACAAAACGAGAAACCCTGGTCTGGGAGAGCTGGCCACTGCCCTTCCATTGTTACCACCGTTTTAATAAAACCTAAAATCTCAATTATTTACTTAAACTGTTTTCAGACAGCAGTTCTGCATCTCTGCCTTTATAACCTCTCTTCAAAAAAAAACACAAGGGAAAATAAACGTTTTACAATGATAGTATCTTCACAACTCATTCTTTAATAAAATAATCCATCAATATACAAATGTGGATTCATTTTAGACCTCCTAATCTTCATCTATTCGTCGACGGAAATGCATATGTATTACATTGACTCTGAGCATACAAATGTTCACAACTATTCCGATTTCAGTCATTTTACTCCTGCCACAGAATGCCTTTGTCTTTCTCCATCCAAGTCTCCACAAGGTGTCAAAATTTAGGTTTTCTCGCCCTGTCACGTGTGTAGTTTCAAATTGAATGGTAGCAACAATAAGCTCAATCGAAACAGGAGCCAACTCAGCCTCTCGAACCTGTTCCAGAGGGGCAGGAAGTGTTCATGTAACTTTCAAATCTGTTAAACATAAATATTAGTTTCAAACTAGTTGTGGAATAGGAACGCCCTGATGTAAACATTAAAGTTCCTACTTTGAATAAGGTCAATTTTGAAAGTGTTAGGTGAGCCCTGTGAAAGGTTGATTAGCATACCCTAATTGCAGGTAAAGGGATGGTTGGAAAATGCAAGGCGATTACAACTTGGTGTCAGAGAGTCCAGAGCCATCGTGTTCCTATTAGTGAGATGGGCAAGGCTGGTGGGTGCAGGGAGTGCAGGATGGCTAGATATATTGATGCTCTGGTCAAGATAAGGAAGGAGGCATATGCCAGGTAAACAGAGCTGAGATCAAGTGAGTCCCGAGAGGGGTATCAGGGAAGTAAGTGTATAGTCAATGGGGAACTCCAGCCAGAAAAATATGGACATGAGATGGCTTTAGAAATAGGGTTAACGAGGCATTGATGCAACTGTACACTTCCTTTAATGGCAAAATAATAACTAGGGAGAGAATAGGGCACCTTACAGGTCAGTAAAGCTACCTATGTGCGTAACCATAGGAGATGGAAGGGTTACTAAACAAGTATTTCTCCTCAGTATTTAATGTAGAGGAGCTTACAACAGTGAGAGAAGGAAGAAATATATAGTGATATCTTGAATAGTATCTGTATTACAAGGAGATATCGGACATTTTAAAACATACAAAGGTGAACAAATCCCTGTGACCTGATCAGTTGTATCCCAGAAGTTTGTGGGAAGCTCGGAAAGAGATTGCTCAAGTCTTTTGCTGATATATCTGTATTGTTGATTTACACTGGTGAGGCGTCACAAGACTGGAGGGCTGCTAACATAGTGTCATTATTTAAGAAAGTAAGGAACATACAGCTAACTATAGATTGGTGAGCCTGACGTCAATGGTGACTAAATTGTTGGCGGTGGGGGCTGGGAGGGGGTGGGTTGATTGAAAGGATGTATATGCATTTGGAAAGACAAGGACTGAAGAGATCTTCGTACATTGGAGATCACGTCTCACTGACTGGGTGGAAGTTTTTGAGGAAGTGCTGAAGATGATTGATGACGTCAGGACAGTAGATGTTATCTTTATGCAATTCAGTAAGAAAACCAAAATGTTCTACATGGTAGACTAGTTATCAAGGTTAGACTGCCGGGAATCCTGGAGAGCTCGTCATTTAGGCCCAATTTTTTCTTGAATATTGGAGATAGGGCGTGACAGCGGACATTTGTTCATTGAACTTTGAGACCTGTGACTAGTGGCGTGCCACAAAGATCAATAGTGAGTCTTTTGTTACTTATGCAAATCATTTGTACTTGAGTAAGTGAAGTATGGTCAGTAAGTTTGTAGATAATTCCAATTTTGGTGGTAACGTCGACAGTGAAGAATAATGTCTCAGAATATAATGAGATGTTGATTAGGTGAGCTGAGGAGTGACAGATGGAGTTTATTTTAGATAAATGTGAGGTGTTGCATTTTGGAAAGAAATATCAGAGTAAGAAATATAGGTAGGGTCCTGTTGAAAGTCGCCAGTCAAGGATAACTCCACAGAAATTATGGAATCCCTACATTGAGGAAACAGGCTATTCGACCCTTCGAGGCCACACCGACCCTCTCAACAGTATCCCGCTGGACAAACCCCGACCCTATCCCGCTGAGCCTGCATTTCCCATGGCTAATCCACCTCGCCCACACATCCCAGGGTACCATGCACAATTTAGGATGGTCAATCTACCCTTACCTGGATACCTTTATACTGTCAGAGGAAAACATAGTACCCGGAGGAAACTCACACAGACACGGAGAGAATGTACAAACACCACACAGTCAGTCATTCACGGATGGAATTAAACCCAGATCGCTGTCCTGTGAGGCACCTTGTGGTGCAGGTTCTCAGTTCCTTGAAAGTGCCGTCACAGGTAGACAACATAGTGAAGAAGCCACTTGTTGATCTTCCCTTTATTGGTGTGTGCTTTGACTCTAAGCATTCGCATGACGTGTTGGATCTGTACAGGATATTTGGCCACTTTTGTAATATTGCCTTTAATTCTGGGCTCCCTGCTGTCGGAAAGATGTTGTCAAACTTGAAAGGATGCAAAAGAGATTTGAAAGAATGTTACAGGTGTTGGAGGGTGAGAATTATAGGGAGTGTGTGAATAGGTTGGGAATATTTTCAAATGTTATTGCTGAGTTGGGACCTTAAAGAGGTTTATAAAATCATGAGGGGCATAGATAAGGTAAGCAGTCAATGTCTTTTCCCTGGATAGACGAGTCCAAATATAGAAGAAAAAGGTTTAAGATGAGAGGGGAACGATTTAAAAAAGGGACATGAGGGACAACATTTTCACATAGAGACTGCTGTATGTGTGGTTTGAACAGCCAAAAGAGGTGGTAGAGGCAGGTACAGTTATACCATTTAAAAGGCATTTGGATGGATACACGCATGGGAATTGTTTAGAGGGAGATGGGCCAACTGCTGGCAAGGGGGACGAGATTAATTTAGGATAGTTGGTCGGTATGGATAATCAGACCGAAGGATCTTTTTCTGTGCTGTCCATCTCTGAGAGTCTATTGACAATTAAGTGTTTAACATTGGAACAGAAGGTGATTATTCAGCTTCTGAATTCTGTCAGTCAGCTTGTTTGCTCAATTACTGACAGCCAAATACGAAAATACATCATTCAGATTTTGATGGTGTTTTACAGAAACAGGCTTTTAGTCAAGAAAAGCTGTAAAGAATGTGAAGAGGCCATTCCACAGAAGCAGCAGTTAAGCACAGAGCTATTGGAGCCTGTTACTCTGGAGCAGGAGGAGGACATCTACTTTCACAAAACTTTGCTTAGGAGGAAGTCGCCCAGCTGCTGAAACCTGGTACACGGAGACAGGAGGCAGTCACTCAACTGTTCGAGACTGTGACAAAGGAACAGGAGGCAGTCACTCACTGTTCGAGACTGGGACACAGGAACAGGAGGCAGTCACTCAACTGTTCGAGACTTTGACACAGGAACAGGAGGCCGTCATTCAACTGTTCGAGACTGGGACACAGGAACAGGAGGCAGTCACTCAACTCTTCGAGACTGTGACAAAGGAGCAGGAGGCAGTCACTCAACCGTTCGAGACTGGGACACAGGAACAGTCATTTACACAGATCCCCATTAGACCATTGTTTACAATAGGGTTGCTCAACCTCACTAACCTCCACATCCAGCCTACCGTCTACCTTCATCACCGCCTTCTCTGTCAACTTCCCTCTCTAATTGCTAACTTTTTAAGTTGAAACTCTCTGCTTTTCTTCTGTCCTTTTCTCTCGTTCTTCTTCATTTCCCTTTCTTTTATTTCTACTTTTCATCATAATTCAAACTGTTTCAATTCCTTCTCATTTTCAAGGTGCCTCATTTGAAATTGAATTCTAGCCATTTCCAAAGAGTCTGATGGCGTTTCCACCAAATGCAATTGCCGAGCTATCGCTGTAACTATCTCACATTTCCTCAAAGACAAACACAACCCCAACTCCAGCTTGTCTGTCAATTCCTACAGTTTTGCCTTCATTACCTTTTGTAAAACCCCCAACTTCACTTTTCCACACCCAGAGAACTCTTGGTGACTGAATCTTTATACAAAAAAAACCAACCGAATTCAACATCGGGAAAAAAGACACGAGCAACTACCATACGCGACCTTTGAACCCAATAGTCACCTGGTGCATTCTCTCCAGTGTCGGCATGAGCTTATTCTGGATGCTTTGGTATCCTCCCACAATCCAAAGATGTGCATGTCAGGTGTATTGGCCATGATAAATTGTTCATAGTTTTCAGGGATGTGTGGGTTAGGTGCCTTAGTCGGGGTAGATGTGTAACAATAGGGTAAAGGAATGGGTCTGGGTAGGTTACTCCTCGTAGGGTCGGTGTGGACATGTAGGGTCGAATGGCCTGTTTGCATACTGTATGGATTGTAATTGTAAACCCAATTTGGTATTATCGACTTAGAACCAGACAAGAGACCCCAGTTTGCTATAGACCAACCAGACCGCCTCAAACTATTTTAAGAAGGTAGCTTGGATGCCAATCTTTCCTTATTTTAATGGTAGATGTGAAGTGGGAGTTCCAGATGTGATGCTACCAGTCAAACCACTCACCATTAAGTAAAACGCAATATATTTAAACACTCTAATGAAAATCCAGACAAAATGAGGAGGAATTTAGAATAACTTAACTATTGGAAATCTTAACCGAATAATGGATGCAGTACCTTCTACAAATGAACTTTTCCAATAAACTAACATCACCTAAACACACCCCTTGTTAAAAAGGAACCTTCAGACATGTGTTCTTGCATACGGTTCTCCAATCCAGGAGGAAACAGCATCAAGTGAGGTTCCAGAGAGAATAGCAGCTCGGGATAATTTACTAAAACTTCCAACCTTCTGGGACCCCAAGCACCTGGTGATTGTTATAGCTACAATAAAAAGAAACCTAGAAAGCCTGGTCTGTGCCAGCTGGTCAGTGTTACTACAATTTATTTTTAAAAACCCTAAAAGCCCCGTAATTTATTTACTTGAGCCGTTTTCAGTAGCCAGTTTGGCCTTTAAGATCTCTTACTAAAATAAAAAGGATAAAATAACCTTTTATTAAAAAAAGTGACATCATTATCAGGCAATTTAGATACCTGGTCCTTTACTCAGTGGGCTTCCTCGTGTTACTGATCGCAAGATCACCTGAGAGGGACAGCCATAGGTACTGACCAAGTTACAAGGATGTTTCTCATAACTTCTGAAACACGCCTATCCATGGACCATCATATGGGACATACCAGGAAGTGAACAACCGATTATCACACCCCATTTCATTATTTCTGAGCTACACAATGCCAGCCCTCGATACACTAGGGAGCCAAAACCCAAGGCCAGGGAAAGATACAAAGGGACAGAGAGATTCACATTAAAGACTGAAATAGACAGTTAATTAACTGAAAAGATGTTGTGGAAATATGGGGAAAAAGTCAGGGCAGTGGGACTAACTGGAGAAGTGAGATCTTCGTGAGTAAAATTACAAGAATGAGAACATTCAATAAAGGCATTGCCAGATAAGCTGAAATGGTTTGTTACATCAAATTCTGAATCTGCTTCAAAGAACACCACAAACAACATTAACTGGGACAAGATGACAGCCCCGTATGGAGGGCTGTGCAGATCATGCTCGCGTGTTGCTCAGTAAACTGCACTATCTGCCCAGTATGAGAGTATTGCAAACTTTACTATCATATGCTAACTATATTCACATCAGGTTACTGCCTACAGTGGGAAGGTTGGCTCTCTCTGCTTGTGTGTGTGTGTTCATCAGAGAGAGAGAGAGAGAGAGAGAGAGAGAGCATGTGTTCCCGTGATTGACGTGGTTAAATGAGAAATTCATTGTCTGAGAAAGAATGCACATGAAGAAAACAATTTTAAATACGAACAACTGGCAGGCTTTTTGTTAATCAACAGAGAGAACGAGAGAAGTTTCATGGACAGATAAGGTAAAGTGTTTGAGAATATTAAAATAAAGGCATTGCCAGACATAACAGCAATATACGTCAGCGTGCATGAATGACAGATGGATGGGAGTTTGGTGTGAGTTTGAATCAGATTTGTTTGGGCAGGTTTGAAGCCGGGAGCATCAGCAGCAGATTCTTGCCTTCATTAAGACTGTATTTCATATCTCAAGATTCAAACAGCAGATGGAATAAACCAGTGAGACATATTCTGGAGTGGTGAGTATTTCAAGTTAGAAATGGTCAATGAATGGTGTCAAGAATCAGCTCAGTTTCAAAGGGATCTCCCACATTTGTGACGTGTCTGCTTCTGCTGCAGATATTGTCCAGGGATGGGATGGAAACAGTAGAGGAAGTGGAGTTTGTAACCAGAACAGTAGACAATGACCTCCATGCTCTTAACAGCAAAGGCAATGATATAATGAATTGTGGTTGTCCCCCGAAACAGAATAGGTCAACATAGAGACCCGGAGTAACACTGCCAGAGCAGAGAGCGAGACAGTAATTGAACACCTTCATTGATGTCAGTTAGTAGTGGTCTGTAAAGTGAATATCTGGATTGAGAGATTCCACAGGAACAATAATTTTGGCAAAAGTGTAGACTATATGAAATAACAGTAATACAGTCATAACTGGTTTATAGAAAACAAAATCTGGACAGTGACACTCACCAGGAACACCAACGATAGCTAGGAAGGGATAATAGAAGTATTGAAAAATGAGAAGAGCGTAATAGATCTGCGATGATAATGACAACCAATCAAATGCAGAAGGATACCAAACATAATATGATAAGCTCCTGTCTATTGTTGAAATATTCTTGTCTAATGTTCTCAGATTATGATCCATTGTTGGAATATTCCAGTCTAATGTTCTCAGATTATGATCCATTGTTGGAATATTCCAGTCTAATGTTCTCAGATTATGATCCATTGTTGGAATATTCCCGTCTAATGTTCTCTCCTAAGAGTCTGATCTCTCCTCCCCCTCTCTCTGGATCTGCTGATCCCCGGCAGTGCTGTCGGTGATGCTCCCGCTCATGTTATGGGTTGACACATTGTATGGTGGCCATTTATCATTAAAAGATGGAAATTTTCCACTGGGATAATTAGAATCGATGGAGGTTGGCATTAATCACAGTCACTGAACAAACAGACTCAGTTAATCAGTTCCATATATCACTTTTCATTTACTGATTTTGGATGGAATAGTTGAGGGTTGCTGAGGGATGGACCATAAATCTTTCAAACTTTTTAATCTTTTTTCCTTGTATATGAGAATATTAACAGAACACTGCAGCAGTCTATATATGTCCCACTCTGTTTATGAAAAGAGGCAGTTCTAAAAAAAAACAGATCGGCTGCATAAAAAGAAGTCGGGTGGGCAAGTTTCTAGATACCTGAACACAACGTACGGTACTTATTGACCAGTGTGAGGCTACTCCTGGTTTTAATGCCCTGTTATCAAATACTTTCATAACCTTGAGACAGAGCATTGAGATTGCTGCACAGGAACTGGCCAAAACAATTCTGATCCTATGGGCCTCTTACAGAGGGATAAGAGAAAGCCATTCAGCCCATATTAGTCTGTTGCTACTTGAAAAGGTGGAAAACTGGAATATTGGCACATTTTGCCAACAGAATCATTCATAACAAAGGGATGTGTCACTGCAGCTGTATGAGGTGTTACTGAGAGGACACCTGGAGTACATTGTGTTCTCTGTGTTTCTGTAACTGAGAATGTTTGGACCACCATTAGATACAGTTTACCGGCAGTGCGTAATCCACGGGTTGTTGTGTCATTTGACGTCTCGGGTCTGTTACACAGGGACAGGAGAATGCCATGAAGTCTCTTGAGTCTATTTCAGAGGGACAGGAAGAGGTCATTCAGCCTCTCCTGTCTTACAGAGGGACAGGAGGAGCCAATTAAGCCTCTCGAACCTGTTCCAGAGGGGCAGGAAGTGTTTATTTAACTTTCAAATCTGTTACACATAAATATTAGTTTCAAACTAGTTGTGGAATAGGAACGACCTGATGTAAACATTAAAGTTCCTACTTTGAATAAGGTCAATTTTGAAAGTGTTAGGTGAGCCCTGTGATTGGGATACCCTATTCGCAGGTAAAGGGATGGTTGGAAAATGCAAGGCGATTACAACTTGGTGTCAGAGAGTCCAGAGCCATCGTATTCCTATTAGTGAGATGGGCGAGGCTGGTGGGTGCAGGGAGTGCTGGATGGCTAGATATATTGATGCTCTGGTCAAGATAAGGAAGGAGGCATATGTCAGGTAAACAGAGCTGAGATCAAGTGAGTCCCGAGAGGGGTATAAGGGAAGTAAGTGTATAGTCAATGTGGAACTCCAGCCAGAAAAATATGGACATGAGATGGCTTTAGAAATAGGGTTAAGGAGGCATTGAAGCAACTGTACGCGTCCTTTAATGGCAAAATAATAACTAGGGAGAGAATAGGGCACCTTACAGGTCAGTAAAGCTACCTATGTGCGTAACCATAGGAGATGGAAGGGTTACTAAACAAGTATTTCTCCTCAGTATTTAATGTAGAGGAGCTTACAACAGTGAGAGAAGGAAGAAATATATAGTGATATCTTGAATAGTATCTATATTACAAGGAGATATCGGACATTTTAAAACATACAAAGGTGAACAAATCCCTGGGACCTGATCAGTTGTATCCCAGAAGTTTGTGGGAAGCTCGGAAAGAGATTGCTCAGCATTTTGCTGATATATCTGTATTATTGATTTACACTGGTGAGGCGTCACAAGACTGGAGGGCTGCTAACATAGTGTCATTATTTAAGAAAGTAAGGAAAATACAGCTAACTATAGATTGGTGAGCCTGACGTCAATGGTGACTAAATTGTTGGCCGTGGGGGTGGGTTGGGGGGTGGTTGATTGAAAGGATGTATATGCATTTGGAAAGACAAGGACTGAAGAGAGCTTTGTACATTGGAGATCACGTCTCACTGACTGGGTGGAATTTGTTGAGGAAGTGAAGAAGATGATTGATGATGGCAGGACAGTGGATGTTATCTTTATGCAATTCAGTAAGAAAACCAAAATGTTCTACATGGTAGACTAGTTATCAAGGTTAGACTGCCGGGGATCCTAAAGAGCTCGTCATTTAGGCCCATTTTTTTCTTGAATATTGGAGATAGGGCGTGACAGTGGACATTTGTTCATTGAACTTGGAGACCTGTGACTAGTGGCGTGCCACAAAGATCAATAGTGAGTCTTTTGTTGCTTATGCAAATCATTTGTACTTGAGTAAGTGAAGTATGGTCAGTAAGTTTGTAGATAATTCCAATTTTGGTGGTAATGTCGACAGTGAAGAATAATGTCTCAGAATATAATGAGACGTTGATTAGGTGAGCCGAGGAGTGGCAGATGGAGTTTATTTTAGATAAATGTGAGGTGTTGCATTTTGGCAAGAAATATCAGAGTATGAAATATAGGTAGGGTCCTGTTGAAAGTCGCCATTCAAGGATAACTCCATAGAAATTATGGAATCCCTACAGTGAGGAAACAGGCTATTCTACCCATCGAGGCCACACCGATCCTCTCAACAGTATCCCACTGGACAAACCCCTACCCTATCCCGCTGAGCCTGCATTTCCCATGGCTAATCCACCTCGCCCACACATCCCAGGGTACCATGCACAATTTAGGATGGTCAATCTACCCTTACCTGTATATCTTTATACTGTCAGAGGAAAACATAGTACCCGGAGGAAACTCACACAGACACGGGGAGAATGTACAAACACCACACAGTCAGTCATTCACGGATGGAATTAAACCCAGATCGCTGTCCTGTGAGGCACCTTGTGGTGCAGGTTCTCAGTTCCTTGAAAGTGCCGTCACAGGTAGACAACATAGTGAAGAAGCCACTTGGTGATCTTCCCTTTATTGGTGTGTGCTTTGACTCTAAGCATTTGCATGACGTGTTGGATCTGTACAGGATATTTGGCCACTTTTGTAATATTGCCTTTAATTCTGGGCTCCCTGCTGTCGGGGAGATGTTGGAAGGGTGCAGAAGAGATTTAAAAGAATGTTGCAGGTGTTGGAGGGTTACAGTTACAGGGAGAGTTTGAATAGGCTGGGGCTATTTTCAAGTATTGAGCCTGAGGGGTGACGTTAAAGAGGTTTATAAAATCATGAGGATCATAGATAAGGTAAACAGTCAATGTCTTTTTACACGATAGACGAGTCCAAATATAGATAACAAAGGTTTAAGGTGAGAGGAGAAAGATTTAAAAAGGGATGCTAAAACAACATTTTCACACAGACACTTCTGTGTGTATGGATTGAACAGCCAAACGAGGTAGTGGAGGCAGGTACAGTTACACCTTTTAAAAAGCATTTGGATGGATACATGCATGGGAAGTGTTTAGAGGGAGATGGGCCAACTGCTGGCAAGGGGGAACGAGATTAATTTAGGATATTTGGTCGGTATGGATGACCAGACCGCAGGATCTTTTTCCGTGCTGTACATCTCTGAGGGTCTATTGACCCTTGAGTGTTTAACATGGGAACAGAAGGAGGTTATTCAGCTTCTGAATACTGTCAGTCAGCCTGTTTGCTCAATTACTGACAGTCAAATAAATCATTCAGATTTTGATGGTGTTTTACAGAAACAGGAGAAGGGCTTTTACTCAAGAAAAGCGGTAAAGAATGAGAAGAGGCTTCAGTCCCTCAACTCCATTCCACAGAAGCAGCAGTTGAGCACAGAGCTATTGGAGCCTGTTACTCTGGAGAAGGAGGAGGACATCTATTTTCACAAAACTTGGATTAGGCGACAGTCACTCAACTGCTCGAGACTGGGACACAGCAACAGAAGGCAGTCACTCAACTGTTCGAGACTGGGACACAGGAACAGGAGGCAGTCACTCAACTGCTCGAGACTGGAACACAGGAACAGGAGGGAGTCACTCAACCACTTGAGACTGGAACACAGGAACAGGAGGGAGTCACTCAACTGCTCGAGACTGGGACACAGGAACAGGACGCAGTCACTCAACTGCTCGAGACTGGGACACAGGAACAGGAGGCAGTTATTCAACTGGTCGAGACTGGGACACAGGAACAGGAGGCAGTTATTCAACTGTTCGAGACGGGGACACAGGAACAGAAGGCCATCACTCAACTGCTCGAGACTGGGACACAGGGTCCAATCACAAGAATGAAAACAAATAAACAGATATTGCCAGATGTTTAGCTCTCTCACATTCGCAATCCAACTCACATAACCACTCCATCCATTATGTGTTCACGATGGAGCACTATGTAGATCCGGCTAGCTTACTGCTGAATGCAACCCAGCAATATTCAGAATGGAACTCTGTGCAGCCCACACCAATGCTCGATCTATAATCATGAGTTAAATGTCCAGCGTGGGGAGCTGTGCAGACCGCACTGGTTCATTCATATATAAACACAGACTGTTGCATTGTTCGGTAACACTGTTTTAGATTGCAGCCCAATGTGGGGAAACTTGCAAACAATGTTGAAAGTGACAGGATGTGCAGCTCCCATCCATGTACAGCTCCATATCTCCACTGTGCCTTGACAAGGGGTGCCATGATGTGAAAATCACTGCGATGGAGAGATGTAAATGGAAACAGTTTAAATACCAATTGTACTGATTAAGCCGAGTATCACACCAGTATTTAAAGTTGAAATGACTGAGATAATATCCAATGAGGTTTTGAGAATGGTGCAAAGTAGTTAGAGGGGGATGGTAATTTTATAATGGTTGCACTATAAGCCTCCAAATCAACAATGGGAATTAGAGGAAGAAATATACAGGGAGACTGGGGAGACTTGCAGGAGCAACAGGATTGTTATAATAGGTGATTTCAATTTTCCGAACATAGACTGGGACTTCCAGATGGTTAAGAACTTAGATGGAACGTGATTCGTTAAGTGTGTTCAGGAAAGTTTCCACAATCAATATATAGAATAACCTACTCGGGAAGGGACAAATTCGACCTACTGTTGGGAAATAGGGCAGGATAGGTGAAGGAGATAAAGTGGAGGAGCATTTTGAGAAAAGAGATTAGAGTTGTATTAATTTTAAAATAGTTATGGGAGGGACAAAATTGGTCCACAGATTCAACTTCTAAATTGGGGCAAGGCGTATGTTGTTGGAATTAGACAGGGGATTGCAGGGGATGATTGGAGTTGTTTGTTTCGAGGTAAAAGGATTTCGGGCAAGTGGGAGGGCTTTAAAAGTGAGAGAGCTCGAGTTCAAGGTTTCCATTTTCCTGTGAGGGTGAAGGCAAAGTGAGATTGGAAGAGAGAACCCTGGATGTCAAGAGATATTGAGGCTCTGACCAGAAAAAATGGAGGCGTGGCTCAGGTTCAGGCAGCTCGGATCAAGGGAATCCCTGGAGGTATACGGGGATAGAGGAGTTTACTGAAGAAGGAAATCAGCAAGGCGAAAGGGGGTGTGGGATAGCCTTGGCTGAGACATTTAGAGAGAATCCAAATTCAGCATAGTAAAGATAAAGAACAACTAGGGAAAGAATAGAATGCTTTAAAATCCAAAATAGGCATGCATGTGTAAAACCTCAAGAGATTGGTGAATTCCTCAATTTCCCCTCTGTGTTTACCATGAAGAAAGACATGAAGACCTGTGACCTTTAGGAGGTTAGTTGTCAAATCTTGGTACTGTCCATATCACAGTAGAATTGCTGATGGATATATTAGACCACTGCAAGAAGCGAGAGATAAAGCTTAAGCGTCAAGATCCCGGAAGACTGGGCGTTAGCAAACGTTTTGCCTTATTCAAGAATGGCTGCAAAGAAAAGCCCAGGAAATATAGACCAGTAAGCTTCACACCTGTTTTCGCTAAACCACTTGAGAAGCTTCTGAAAAATAAAATGTGCATGCATTTGGAAATACAAAGTTTGATTTGAAGCAGTCAGCTTCGTTTTGTGCGTGGCGGATCATGCCTTACGAAGTTTGTTAGAGATTTTTGAGGACGTGACCAGGAACATTGACGAGGGCACAGTGGTAGACATCTTCTATTTCGATTTCAGTAAGACCTTTGATAAGGATCCACATAGTAGGCCACTCTAGAAGATTATATCACATAGAATCCAAGGTGAACTGGCAAATAGGCGACACAATTGTCTGAAGATTCTGAAGCAAACGGCTATGGTGGAGGTATGCTTGTCGGACTGGAAGCCTGTGACAATTGGTGTGCCTCAGCGGTCGGTCCTGGGCCCATTGCTGTTTGTTATCTATATCAATGATTTGGATCAGAGTGCACAACGCAAGGTTAGTAAGTTTGCAGATGACACTAAAATTAGAGGCATCGTTCAGAGAGAGGAACATTATCAGAAATTGAAGCAATACCTTGACCAGCTGGGAAAGTGGGCTGAGAATTAGCAAATGGAGTTTAATATAGATAAGTGTGACGTCTTGCATTTTGGAAAATCAAATCCAGGTAGGAGTTTAAGGATGAATGAGAGGGACTTAAGGAGTGTAGTGGAACAAAATGATGTTGGAGATCAGGTGCATGGTTATCTGAAATTTGGGTCACAGGTACACAGGACCATGAGGAAGGCTGTTGGCACACTGGCCTACATCAGGGCATTGAGTATAGAAGTTGGGACGTTATGTTGCAGTTGTACAGAATGTTGGTAAGGCTGCAGTTGGAGTATTGTGTACAGTTTTGTTCACCTTGCTCTAGAAAGGATATTATTGAACAAAAAATAATGTAGAAGGAATTTACAAGATGTTTCCTGGGCTAAAGGGTTGAGTTATAGGAAGAATTTGGACAGGTTAGAACTTATTTCTTTACCGAGTAGGAAACTGAGGTGGTTCTTATGGAAGTATAGATTTTATCAAATTATAAAATGCATGCCTGGGGTGAATACTTTTTTTGCAAGGTTGGGGAATCGAAGACGAGAGGACATCCGTTTATGTTTGGAGAGGAAAAATAAAACAGGAACCTGAGGGTCATCTTTTTTAAACAGCGTGTGGTACGCATATGGACTGAGCTGCCAGGGGAAATGATTGAAGTGGGTACAATAACAACATTGAAAAGGCATTTGGATAAATACACAGATAGGACAGGATTAGATGGATACAGAGCAAAGGCAGGGAAATGGCAGATTGGCAGATAAGGGGCAATTACAGCATGGTTTGTTGACGCAGCACGGCGGGCGTATTAGATGGGCTACTACAGAGGGAGAACATTCTCTTCCCAGAGGGAGCCACACCACTAGACCCACCAATCATGGTCTGAGTTCACCGCCCAGCTCAGTGCAGTATTTGAGGTCTGAAGAAATGTCCAGTAGTACAGGACAAATATCAATAACCTTCCCTGCTCTTTCAGGATAAGTGTCACCGTATTCTCTCTGCTCCCTAACACTCACTGTATATTTGTGATCGCACCTACGCCCGAAAAAGACTCATGGTTCCCCACTCTCATAACTGCATGCAACGCTTACTGTCTCTCTCTCTCTATCTCTCGCCTTTGCAAAACATCCCACACAGTCATGGAATATTCTGGAGAATGCCGATTATGGAATGTTCCAGATAATGTTCCAAATAATTCCCAGTTTCAGGAAAATGGCAGTTTCCCAGTGTGTAACATATAAGAGGAAGGAGTAGAGAAGTACGTTTTTCAAATCACATAAAATTCAAACCATGCTGAGGCCATTCAGCTCTTCAAACGTGATCTGGCACTTAATAAGGTCCCCGCTGAACTGATGGTCTTCTCAGCTCCATGTTACGGGAACTTTGAGTCATTCAACTCCCGAGGTTCCTGTCATTGGCCAAACAGCACTCAGACACTTTTACCCCGTTTTTTTCAAACGCCTGTTTGAGGGCATTTCTCACGAGGACAGACACACCTAACAATATATTCTATCATCTTTATACTTTCATGCAATGGTCAGCATGCTTAACCCAGACCAAACAAAAATCTACACTTATTTTATGGTTATAGATATCCAATCACACTTAATAATTCTGGTTATTTCACTTGACTCACCTTAATGATATTAAAACAAAGACAGCTTCTGAACACGTCTTGTTATAAAATACAATTTCGAGCAGAGACCGTTTTTACCCTCAGCCGTCATCTTGACCATTACCTGAATTGTATCACTTTACTTGTTATGAATGTTTCTTTCACCCTTTGCCTGAGACTGTTTCTGTCTGTATAAGTTACACAGTTCTCCCATTCAGTTGGACAGACGGCTGGTTTGTGATACAGAGGGAGGCCGACAGTGCAGGCTCGGTTCCCCACACCTACAGCGGTTACCATGAAAGGGATGCTCTCTCAACCTCACCCTATCACCCGAGGTATGGTGATCCTCAGGAGAAACCAACATGAGTGGTCTCTCTGATGAGAGTACTTTGTGACTCTATTCTATCAATGTTAGCATCTTAATTTTCAAAAATATTTTATTGAAAAAGAGATTTTTAATATTATAATAAATCAATAACAACACAACTCAAATAACTGAAAAAAAATACATCCAGTTGCATGTACATACAAAACAAGTTAAAACACTACACAGACAGAAGAAAAACAAAACTAAACAATAAATAATGAATAAACAATACAGCTCAGCACAACAAAACGATAGCTGTCGTTCATTAAGAGCATTAACTGATACGTTTTTTATGTTCATGGTTCTTCATCGATGGATATTAGATTCATTAGACAACAGCATCATGGTGATATAAAAACCCTTCTTGGAGTGGCTGATAACCCTGTATTGCCGTAATCCAAAAAGGGCTGCCATGTTGCATATAAATCTTTGTTTTTTGGTGCACCATACCAGTGATAAACTCGAAAGGGAAATTCTCCATGAAGAGCTGACGACGACCCAACAGACTATATTTCCTAGCATGTAAAGTACAGAAAGTAAGGATATATTTATTTTTCCCCATGTTTATCTGTGGAAACTACCCTGGGCAGAACCAGGAAAACAGAAACCAGGTCCATCTCCAATTCAGTCCTCAATACCCACTCTATTGCACCTACCATAGAGCTCAAATATAGATGAAGCCTGCAACAGGACCACAAGCAATGAGTAAGAGTGCCTGTAGTCATTCAGCATTTAGGACATGAAGGTAATCCCACTTTGCATTTTGAGAGACAATTTGGGGTCAGATAGACCCTATGAAGAATTTTCAACTGCATTGAATGGGTCCTACGACAGATCAAAATCCTTTGAGCATTTTCACAAATATCCTCCCATGTCTCTGAACTGTTCTGAACTCTCTCTCGCAGACATCACAAAGCTGCACAGCCTTGTCTGAGGGGACACTCTCCAACTAATGATAAAGGGTACTGACAGAGAGTGTATTCTGAGCAATAGGCACCCTCTTCCCTCTATCCGATCTGTAAGAGTCTGTTAAAAGTGTGCTTTATTAAAAATCAGATCTCTGATCTGGAAAAAAAAAACAGAAGAGGTCTCTACAAGGTAGTCCATACGTACAAGTTATTTGATCAAATGATATCATTGTTTCTCCATCAAATAACACGTGGTGGCTCAGTGGTTACCGTTGCTGCCTCACAGCACCAGGGTCCCAGCTTTGGTTCTGGTCTTGGTTGATTGCCTGCGTGGAGTTAACATTCTCGCCGTGTCTGTGTGGGTTTCCTCCCACAGTCCAAAGATGTGAAGGTTAGATGAATTAGCCATTGATAAATCACCCATAGTGTTCAGGGATGTGTAGGTTTGGGCATTAGTCAGGGTAAAGATAGAATGTTAGGGGAATGGGTCTGGGTGGACTACTCTTCAGAGATCGAAGTGGATTTGCTGGGCCCAAGGTTTGTATCCACACTGTGGGGATTCTACTAATTCTAAATCACTCAAGCAAGGTCCACCCTTTGCTGCCCACAGTTTAAACCTGGAATGGATTATCCCAGGATGACAACCTGGTATACCAATTATAGGGGTAAGAAACATGGTTCTGGCTGTATTGCCCTCAATCTGACACATTGTCATTCATGCTTTAACAGTATTTATAATTATTGGTATGACAATACTTCTTAAATGTTGTCACTTTAGCTAAGAAAAACAGACTAATCAGGGTTCACTTTGCCTGAGAGGGTTCAATATCTCACAGTATTGACGCCGAGTCCTCAGCGTCCCAGGCAATAACATGGGATTAAAAAAATCTTAATTGATAGCTTTTATCTGGGCGATCTACTCCCCACAATCTGTGAGGTAGTTGCAATCTTGTTAGCTTGATAAAGAGTCGCTTATGGTGCCAAATAAAAGAGATAAACCAGCCATAAAGTCTCCTAAATATCTGGCTGCGAAACATCAAAAAAGCATTCACACGGGGTATAGCAAATAAGGAAGGACATTCATTTTAAGAACAGCTTTCCGACCTAGCCAGGATATTGGATTTGCCTCCCATCTTTGAAGGTCTTGTTTAATTTTGTCAAACAAACCAACATAGTTCACATTAAATAAATGATCAAAGATGGATGTAATGAATATACCGAAATAGGGCCCTTCCCCACCCTACCACCCGTGACCATTTAAAAGGAAAGCAGGATTTGCCCTCGACATCACGTATTACCCCAATATCTCCCATAGGCATGGCCTCCAACTTTGTAAAATTAATCTTAAAGCCCGAAAAAGTGACAAGTGAATTAATGCATTGCATCACGTGAGCTACATAAATTATGGGATTTGACAAAAACATAAGACCATCTGCATACAACATAATCTTATGTGACTTCTATCCCACTTCTGGATCATGTATGTTGGGGTAACATTCCCAATTGTGCAGGATGCCGCTGAATCTAAGATTGTTGCAGGGATGGGGAATAGATCAACCCTCGTGTGCCATTTCTGCGGGTGAAAGAAGGAAATAAAACCCCTACTTGTGAGGTAGATTTGCCTCCAGGCTTCCAACAGCTCCAGTTCTGCACACAAATCCACTAATTGCTTACATTATAACGAGGATGTTGGGGGACCTTTGGACATTCTGTCCACCATAGGGACATGACACAGTCGAAATCTCCTTCTACAATCATGTGCCACGATGCAAGATAACTTAATTTGGGAAAGGCATCTTCCAGGAGTTTAAAAGGGTGCACCGGGTGGCAATAAACATTCAAAATAATGTATTAATTCCCATAGTTCAAGGCTTTGAGTATTATGATCCTTCCATGGGTATTTAATATAATCTAGTAGTTTAAATGGAAGATTCTTCCTATCCAATATGATTTCCCCCCATTCTTAGTATTAAAACACGAGAAATAAACCCGATCAAACCCTCCCTGCTGTAACGTCAAACGTTCCTAGTCATTAAGGTGCATCTCCTGCAATAGGACAACATTCATCAGATCCTTTATTAGACGATAAAGTACATTTTTCCTCTTGACTGGCAGATGGCTTCCCTTAATGTTCCAGGTACACCATTTAAGCATTATCCATAACACACTGTAGCAACATTTGAACTCGAGAGAATTTCATATCAAATTACACATCGCTAAGCATTAATGACAAAAGACTCATCGAGCTTAAATCTGTCCAAACTAAAACTACTGCAACTAACAAGATCTCAAAACTTTCCAATGCTAAAAACATTTTAAAAAAACGAAACAAAATCCAAATTACCAATGACACTTGATAGAGTTTTGACCCCCCCCCACCCCCCCCCCGCCCCCACTCCGTACAATGGGGACGCTTACATATCACAAAACTTTATCTTCTGCCCGCTTCCAACATGGCATCCAGGGCAATTAATAACAATTAATAGGTGGGCACTTAGTCATCACAATCACATTTGTAACTTGAGCCACACCCCAGACACAAGCAAAGAAAGAGAAAAAGAGTAGTAATAGTATGAAGAAGTTAAAAGTGAGTATTCTACCAATCCCTGACTATAATTTAACACTGGTTAATACCAGAAAAATCCAACAAAATTTCTTTGAGAGAAACATGATTATCTCAACATCCAGCTTACTTTAAAATGACCACAAAGTTTTTGCTTTCTCTGGAGAGTCAGACAGTTTCATTTATCCATTCAAAGCAATACGGAACACCTCTAGGAACCATAAGGAACATTGAATCCTGAGTTCCCTTACTCTTCTCTTGACGTCATCACAATATTTTCTTTTCTGAATCACCGCCGCTGAAAAGTCCTGAAAAAGCATAATCCTGGAGTTCTCATGAATTAAAGCCATCCGAATATACATTGAGCTTACACCAGTCTTCCATCAGTTTTGAATTATATTCCTGGATGTTCTGGAGCCGTGTCATTTGGTTCTACTGTCTACATTTTCCCCACATCGCACGTTCCTGCCAATGCCTGATAATCCTCGACTCCATTGTTATTTATGAACCTTCTGTCTGTGCCTCACAAATATTCAATATCTCTGCCTACAATGATCTATGGGGAAGAGGGTTACAAAGGCTCCCAACACTGAAAAACAAAAATAAAACACAAGCTCTGAGTGTGAGATTAATTTTTCTTTGTCTCCTTATCTGAGGAAGGATATGATCATATTGGAAGCAGTTCGGAGATGTTTCACTTCACGTATTCCGGGAATGAGTACCTTATATTCCGAAGGCTTTAGCAGGTCACTCTTGAAAACACAGGTGATCTTATTGAAACATACAAGACCTAGAGGAGAGTGGATCAGATAGATACCTACTGGGTATAGTCCAAATTTATTGTCATTTTTATAGAATCTCTTCAGTGTGGAAGCAGGATATCCCACCCATTAAGTCCACACTGACCTTCCGAACAGCATCCCCACGGACCTGCCCCCCCCTTCCCTATCCATGTAACCCTGCATTTCCCATGACAAACCTACCCATCCCTGGACACTATGGACAATTTAGCATGGCCAATCCACTGTAAGTTGCATATCTTTCGACTGTGGGGGGAAATTGGAGCATTGTGAGGAAACCCCACACAGAGCGTCGCCCGAGGTTGGAATTGAACCCAGCTCAATGGTGATGTGAGGTAGCAGTGCTAATCACAGATCCACCATGCACACCCGGTAATTCTCTTAGTTAATTGTGGCTGACTAAAGAAATCTGCCTGACTTGTTCCTTCCACAGAACCTGACCCAGTCTGAGACCTTTATGATCGGCCATATCACCAACCTGGTCACATTTAAAATTTGTTGGGAGCAGTGGAGGAGTGGGACTAGAAAAAGAAACAGTGACTCCCTCTAATCTCAGTCAGAGCAGGAATTAGGAGAAATTCACCAAGGGGGATTTCATTAAAGCGGGAATTCTCTTTCCCAGAAGTTTGGGATGGCTGAATCTTTATATTATATTGAGCTTGGTTTCACCTGATTGCCCATAGACAGGTGAATCAGGGATTATGGCACATGGAGAGAGAAGTGTAGTTGGGACCACAATGAAATGATCCACGAACTTATTTACTGGTGGAGTAGTGTCCAAGGGCCGAATGGCTCACTCGTGTCCCTCAGCCCTGTGTTCTGTTGTTCTATTCAGCCCTTCGGACTTGATACAGAGGGGAAGATCGAGGCCACTCCGATGGTGACGTGTAGTTTCGGAAATGTTCTTGGAAAATCCGGGCTGGGTCAGGAACCGACCCCCACCCCCAATCCCTCTTTCCAGGCTCCCCCTCTCTGTAACTTCTACTCCATGTTACAGACCCAGAGTCGCTGGGAATACAGCACCCATACCCCACCCGGGGTTAACTCAAACAAATCATCTGCTCTCCCTGAATGCAACATTGTACAACACAACTTCCAGGAAAATACCCAGTTACTTTCCAAAAGCATAACATGTGAAATTAATAAATAGGAACAAGAGTAGGCCATTCGGCCATCAAGCTCTCCCTGTCATTTAATAAGAACATGGCTGATCTACTCCAGGTCTCAACTCCACTTTCTTGCCGACTCCTTGTATCCCTCCACACCTCTCTGGGTTAGGGAATTCCAGACATTTACTATATACTGAGAGAAGACATCACTTTGCATCTCAGATTGAAATCGATACTTCTTTTTCGGTACCTATATTCTCGAGTGTGACACTCTGCCCAGGAATGGAAACAACTTCTCAATATCTGCCTTCTCAAGTCCTTTCTGTGTGTTGGATATTTCAGCAGTATCACTCACCATTCATTTAACCCCAATGAATAATCGCTTCACTATTATAGAGGTTCTCAGTAAGTCAACCTTTTTATCCCAGGAAGCCGCCTAATGTCCCAACCTAGTTACTTGCTGCATCAGCATACTGACGTTATGTTTCATACACAGGAAGACTCCAATCTCTTTGTACTGCTCCTTTTCTGGAAGTCCTCTCCGTTAAGTGACAGCCTGCCTTTTGATTCTCAGTGTCATCCACAAACTCGGATGTGTATTGCACTCAACTCCCTCCTTCAGGCTGTCATTATAGATTGTCAATAACTGATGCCATCGGACTGATATGTGTGGTATTCCAGCCGATTCACATTTATCATAAAGATCCACTAATCCTGACTCTCTGATTTCGATGCGTTAACCAATCACCATCGCATGTTAATACATTATTCGTCATCCTACGAGCTTCTGGCTTGAGTAAGATCTTTTATTTGATCATACCCTGTGGAAAATCTCTGGAAAGCCTCTTGTCTATCAGATTCCCCCCATATCAAATCCGCATGTTATATTTTCAGGCATCTCCAGAAAAAGTTTGCATGATCTTACAGGGCAAAATATAACTTTCACGAAACCACATTGACTGTGTGTGAAGCTTTCCTCAATGTCCATGCTGGCCAGGTTTTCCAAACTATACGAGCCCCATCTGCTTTCATTTGGCCCATATGCCTCTAAATGTTTCCCATTCATATGTTTGTCCAAATGAGTTTCAAATGTTGCAGCTGTACATGGATTTACCACTCTTCCTCTGGCAGCTCATTCCATTTCCACACCACCCTCTGTGTAAAAACATTGTCTCTGTATCCCTTGTAAATGTTCCCCCTTTCAACTTAAGCCTATGCCTTCTATGGTTGAACTCTCCCATCCTGTGGAAAAACCCTTGGATATTCACCCGATCCATACCTCTCATGATTTCATAAACTTCTCGAATGTCAGCCCCACAACCTTCTACACTCCATCTGATGCTAACTTCAAGAACATATATTTAAAGATAAGTACTGCAAATTTGAAACTATATTAAACATGACAGTAAAACAGTACTCAGTCCAAACTTCATACTGTTATTTGTCTTTCTCCATAATAAAAACTGAGGCAGCATGAAACACTTACGAGTGCCAATAAGAAGTCAAGCACCTGAAATTATTTGTCTAAAGGGGGTGATGATCTCGACAATGAAAACGTATCTATGGCCAGATCTATATAATACCATATAGTCAAAATGCCCCCTCCTGGCCTCCCTATGGCCTTGTGTGCTTGTGTCTTGCTTATCTTGCACTCAATAGAGAGAACCCCTTTCCCCCAGTTACATCTTAATTTAAACCCGTTTTACATACTCTTCATTTATCTTTTGTCACACTCTCTTTTCCCTGTCACCCATTCCCCATCTCTGGCACGGGGTTTAAAAGCACATTTTCTTTTCATTTTCAGTACTGGAGAAGTGTCACACTAGACTTGAAACACTAACTCTGTTTCTCTGTCTCTGCAGATGCTGACAGACCTGCTGTGTTTATCCAGAAATGAGTAGGGGCACAGAACAAATTTTCAATTAAACAAATAACGATCGATACTGGAAATAAAGTACCAAAAATTGCTGGATAAACAGGGAGCTTTGTAGAAGGTTCACTGGACCTGCAAGTTTATATCTGCATTCACTCCAGAAAATGCTGCAACATCTTCAGCAACTTCTTCAGCAATTTCTGTTTTTGAACAATTTCCAACGACATATGTCAAAGATGCCCAAACATTCTGTCCAACATGGAGCGCTCTACACTGGGAACTAAACAATAACGTATAAGTTCCTTGACTCTGAAACTGCAGAAGGCTGGCATCACTGACACTGCGGAGTTCAGAATCATCGTCAGGGAGAAAAACAGAAGGAAACACATTCACTTCAAATACTGAAGATGGCATTACTGAAAGGAAAAGATTCAGATTAGTACCTTAAATTGATTGAGTGAAAGTAACAAATTGGAGGCGTGACACCAAGGAAAGAATTTCACCAGAATGTGAATATGAAAATGGAAGGGTTGCCGCACCAGAAACCAGAGTAGGTCAGTGAATACAGGGCTGTTGGGTGAATGGGTCTCGGTGTGAACTGGGGGACAGTCAGTGGAATTGAATTGTAGACATTGCAGCTTAAACTGGGTTATCATCTGATGCTGTAGATCACAGCAGCAGCAGAGGCAGAATTGTATTTAATGACAATCTGCAACCTTTCGCTCAGGATAACCTCTCAGTAGACTATTACCATCAAGCAGATCTATGGTTCAGTGCCGAGTGTGGGTGAACATGCCAGGGTCAGTACCATGTGTACCTTTACCTGAAGACAACCCATCAAAGCTACCACAATTGACTGGTTACATTCGAAACAGCAGAACTAACATCTGGTACAGAGGCAGAAATGATCCCACGACTAACAAATCAGATCTAAGCTCCGTCATCCTGCCAAATATATGCATAAATATCGATGGACCATTAAAAAAGTTACTGGAGGAGAGGACTCCATAAATATCCACATCCTAAATAATGGAACCGTTCTGTACATTTTTGTAAAAATCAATTATGTGGTGTCTGCACTATCCTCAGCCAGACATGTTGAGTCAATGATCCACCTCACCCTGTCATGATGCCCACAGAATCACAACTAATTCGATTCACTGCGCGTGACATGAAGAAACAGCTGAACACAGTAGATACGACAAAGGTAATGGGCCCTGACCCCATTCCTGCAATAGGACTGAAGAGTTGTGCTACACAACAAGCCGTGTCCCTGGGGAAGCTGTTTCATTCCAGCTCCAACTCTGACATCTCCCTGGCAATGTGGAAAATTACTCAGCTATGTCCAGTTCCCTAAGAGGGGAATAAATACAATCTGACCAATTAGCACCCCATCAGTCCCATCACAACAGTCAAAATTGGTGGGAGTTCTTTTATTAACAGAGTTGCCAAGCAGCTCAGTGTGGTTTCCAATAGGTCCCCATGCGGAGATAGTGCTGTTGTGGAATTGTCATTGGATTATTAATACAGACCAGGCTAATGCTTGGGCAGCTGATGGCAGCTGGTGGAATACTAAAAACAATTATTAACATATCGAGCTGTAAAATCTGGTGTCAGTAACAGTGATCTTGTGTCCAATGTTGATTGTAAACATCGATCTCCTTCCCAATGTACTTTCAGGAAGTGAGTCTCCCGTGCTTTCCTGGTCTGGCCTAAAAGTGACTCAAGACGCACAGACATGTGATAAACTCTTCAATGGTCTCTAAAACAGCCAAGCAAGACACTCAATTGTATCAACTGGTCCGAGCTCCTAAAGGATATACAGCCGGCCCCAACCATGGTGTCAGAAAAGGGAACAGGAAACATAGTCCTGTTGACCATGCAGAGACCTCCACCCTAACATCTGACGGTTTGTGATAACATTTACAGAGCTTTCCCACAGACTGCACAGGAAAATCGGGAAATGAGTACTTCACACAACACATTGAGCTTTCCCTGTGCTAGTTAATGGCTGAACATCTCCTTCATGCAGTTTTACCCATACAATATTCGTATGCCTTAATATGTTTAAACATTGTGAAATATAAAATGAGAACTGCTGGAGTCCCTTCAGCACATCAATTTTGCTCCTCCATTCAATATACAGGCAGTTCTCAGATAACGCGTGTTGATTAAATATAATTTGGCCGCAATATGATTCATGAACCTTTATCCATGAAGTGAACTCTCATTCACTGTGACGCGATTCCTTGCCATGAACCAGCTGAACAGCACAACCCAGCCTCAGGATCCTCTGTCTGCAAAATGTACAATCAATGTGTTCAGCTAAAACAGGAATACAATCCGCTCTGGAAGCCTTGAAACTGAGCCTGAAACCGGGAATTGTAGTCTACATTTAGAAAGAACTTTATTTCAAACAGTGGGAGAATCTTGAGGAGAACTGAAATTTCCCCATCGGCATCACGTGGTCAGTCAGCCACATGCACTTTCTGGAGAAGAGTGTGGTGAAAGGTACACTGCTGTAGTCAGTGACTGTAGTTTGAAAATGTTACATTTAGAGGAATGTTTCATGACTATATGTGATTTAAAGATGTATTTTAGACTGTGCTAGTGTGTGTTAGACTAAAATTAATTTTTGCCTTTACTGATATTTTGAGGGGTTCGCCCCTTGCCCTCTTTTTCCCATAGACCCCATTATTAATATTGCAGGATTTTCTACAAAACGGTGTTGCACAGGAACACAGCTGCTGCGCCATTGGAGAACAACCTGGACTGATAGCTGATCTATCTTCACACGATACCCCTGCTCTCTCCCTACCCCTCAAATTTCCAGAAATCCTTATTTATATTCAGCGCCTTGGTTTCCACAGCCTGATCTGGGAAAGAGTACCCCTGGTTCGCCAGTCTCTGAGTGCAGACATTTATTCTCATCTCAATGCAAAGTGGCCTGTCTGTACCTAAAACTGTGGTCCTTTGTTGTAGACGTCCACGCCAGGGAATTACCATCCCTGCTTCCAATCTGTCTTGCCCTGTCAGAGTTTTATATATTTCACTGTGATCACCACTCATTTTCCTAAACGGCATAGAATACAAGCCCAGTCGCCCCAAACTCCGCTCCAACAACAAACCTGTCATCCCAGAGATCAGTCTGGTCATCCTTCACTGCTCTCCCTCAATGTCAGGTTTGTCCTTTATTGGATAAGGAGACCAAAGCTGCACACAATACTGTACAATGTCCGAGATGCGGTCCCACTAAGGCCCTGTACAGCTGCACTTACTCTTACTCCTGTACTCAATCCCCCTAAAATGAAGGTGAATACACCATTTATCTTCTTACCTGCTTTCTGCTCCTGCAATATTGCTTTCAGTGACTGGTGTACAGGGAGATCCAGATTCATTTCAATGTCACAGTTCCCCACTTGCAGGGTCTATATACACTGGTCAGCGTGCCAATGCCATTCCCAGTATTGACTTCTGGCTTTAGAACTCATTGCCCTATATGTACCGAGAGGGCTGCGCAGAAATAAACAAAAATGCAGCTAAAGTTCCTTTATAGAGCAACATTTTTCAAGCACGCCCTTTTTCAAATGAGAGGCTGCGATTTTATTGTTCCCATCAATGTGCACAATATCTAATCTCTCCCATTGGTCTCCATCTGCCACGTATTTTCCCAGTAATTTCACTTGTCTCAGTCACTTTGGAGTTTTTTTACATCCCCCTCACCCACTCACATGCTGTCATCGTTCAGTGCTGTCAGCAGAGTTGGGGATATTGTATTTGAGCCCCTCAACCAAATATATGGTGTGTATTGGGAATAGCTGGGGCCAAAGCCACGATCCTTGCTATATCCTACCAGTCTTCCATTTAAAAAAACATTGTTTTATTCCTACTCAGTGTTTCCAGCCAGCTCTCCCATTCTAAAACCATGACCATATATTAGCCTCAGTCCCACAGGATTCGAATTCGCACAATAGGCTTGGGGCTTGATCAAAACACTTTCTGAAATTCCACTCGTATTGCATTGATAGCTTCTCCATAATTTTGCTAAAAGCCACTTTCTCAAATATGGCTCCCATTTCATAAATCTCTGTTGACTTTGTCGATGTCCATTAATGTCAGTCCAATACTTTCTTTAAACTGGTTAGTTGCTAATTTCATTATATTCCCTTTTTCTCACCAGACTAAAGATCCCTAGTATTGCTAGGAAGCTTTCTTTTTTGTTTTGTTTTCCTCTGTGGAGACAGAACTGAAGCATTTTGTCCATAGTTCTGCTATTTCCCGGTCCTCAATTATCTGGTATCAAACTGTAAGAAAGCTGCACATTTCTTTCTCTTAATTTTGCCATTGACATATTTTCATAAAATATTACAAGTTCTGTCTTATAAACTTTGTGAAGATATTCTTCAGAAACCTATCAATTCCTATTTTAAGGTACTCAGTGATTGACCTTCCACAGCCATACAATCACAGCAGCAAAGATGCTGTATCATCAGAAATATAGCACGGTCTAAATGAGGCCTATTTGCCAACACAATACCCATAGCCGTAAATCTTGAGGCATTTCAAGTGCACTACCGTGTATTTTCTAATGGTTTTGAGGTTACCATGACAACTCCCCTCTCAAGAATTGCATTTCTGACCCCAACAAACTCTGGGTGAAAAGCAATTCTCAAATCCTCACTAAACCGCAAACCCTTCACGTTATAAATGTGGGCCTTTGACTAAAAGGAACAACTGCTGTCCATCCACCCTGTAATCTTATGCGCCTGAATTACGTCCCCCTCAGCCTCCTCTCCACCAATCTAAACAACTAAAGCTTATCCAGCTTCTCTCTATAGCTGATATGCTCCATCCAAGGGAACACCCTGGTGAATCTCCTTTGCATCCCCTCCAGTGCAGTCACATCCTTCCTGTAATGTTATTCACAGAACTACACACAGTATTCCATCTTGGCATCACCAAAGCTCCGCATAGCTCATATAATCTGTGCCTCAATGAATCAAGGTTATGTTTATAGCCCCCTATGCTTTCCCAAATTGTGTATTAACGGGTCCATCACGTTCAGGGATGTGTGGAGAAGCACCCTCTGACCTTCCTAGTGTGCTGCCATTCATTGAGTCCTCCCCTGTCTGGTTCCTTCTTCCAAAGTGTATCACCTCATATTTATCAGGGTTACATTCCATCTGCCATTGAACTTGCCAGCTGACCATTCCATCTGTGTCTTCCTGCCTTCCTCCTCACTGCCAACCAACCGGCCAATCTGCGTATCAAACCCAAACTAACTTATCACACTCCTCACCCCTCGTCCATATTCACAGCTACATTATTTTTTGAGTACTACAAATATTAAAAATGAAAATGACACAACATCCGGTTAGATTCCAACAGGTTTGTTCGGAGGTACTAGCTTTCGAAGCGCTACTTCTTCATCAGATGATTGAGTGCTTTGATGAAAAAGAAGCGCTTCGAAAGCTAGTGCCGCCGAATAAACCTGTTGGACTATAATCTGGTGTTAGGCGATTTTTAGCATTGTCCACCTAGTTCAGCACCAGCACCTTTGAATCACAAACAATAAGGGACACAGCACTGAACCCTGTGGTATACATGAGACACTGGTCTCCAGTGCAGCCTTCTACCACCACCTTCTGTGTCTTACCACTAAACATCATTTGGATGCAATTTGGCAAGTCACTAATGAGTCCGACCTGTTCCCTGGTTATTCTGATTCCTGGACACATTTGTGCAATATCTGGAAATTCTCCCTAACTTGCTCTGCCAGCTGGTTTCCATGCCCCGTGTGAGTGAGTCCCCTACTCGTGCACAGTTTCCTCCTTATTGCTGCCTTAAATGGTCTGTCCTTTATCCTGCCATTATTTCCCTTGAATGTAGATTAGACAGCCGGAGAAACATCCTGTTAATTTCCAACTTGTCATATATTTTGTGACTTTATATATTTCACAGGGACCTATGTCTTATTCTGTGAAACACAGGCCGAGTTTCCTCATCACGCAATCTCGCCAATTGAGGGGTTAATCTGGAGAATGTCCATTGAACTTCCTCTGTCGTCAGTATATTCTTTCTTAGATTTGGTCACCAAAACTTTACTCAATATTCCAGGTACAGTACTCAACGACGCGCTGTTAAACTGCTTCAACATGTCTTTACATCTATATTCTGACTCCCTCAAAGCAAGGCAATTCAAACTTTAACTTATCACTTGCATATATTCTTCCAAATACCCTTCACCTTTACGAACTCACTGTGTGAGTTCTTATAGAAACCCTACTCATAATCTAAAATATGTAAATTCTACTGGTTGCCCATTATCTATGCTGTAAGAATCAACTTCAAACAATTCCAAAGCTTGTCAAGTATGATTGCCCTTTCAGAAATGCATACATACTGATTCTCTCCAATGTTGCTGTTAATTTCTAAATAACGAATATCACATCCTATATAATAGATTCCAACAGTTTCCCCACAAATGTCAAGTTAATTGGTCTGCAGTTCTCCACACTATCTCTTCTTCCCTTTGTAGATGCTTGGATCACTACCGTTCATCTATAGTGCTTGGATCCAGACTATGCAGAATGCACTTCGTAATAGAACACAGTCATCGACAGTGCAACTAATACTTCTATTAGTGGTTTATTTCTGAAGAGTTTGGTATGAAGTACACCTGGTTTGTGAAGGGTAGCAATGCTCAATCCAGCTGCATGTTCAAGTAAAGCCTTGTTACTGATATAAATTGACTTTATGTCTTTCAGTCCACAACTCCTATATGATGACGTCGTGTTTGTGGGTGATTTCCTGGATCTTCCTCCATGAAGACAGATGCAAGGTAACTGGTTATTTACTTGGCCATGTCCCTGTTATCCATAACAAGCTCGTCTCTCCTGATTGCAGATTTCCACATTTGCTTTTCTCTTTCCTTTGAAATATAGATAATAGATTTATGCAACCTTTGTGTTCCTGTTTGTTTGCATGTGTGTTCGCTTTTTGATTTCCTTACCCGTTTCATGGCCCTCTTTTCTGGATCGTAAATTTCTGAGAATTTTCAGGATTCCACAATGTCTGAAATTCTTCTGAAGTCACTTCCTGTGATTACTATAATCTTTAATTTATTATGCTAATCATTGTTAACTCACTTTCTCACTCTTGAGTGTTCTACCCGAAATAAATAAATATATTTTTCAGACTTTGTAGTATTTCTATAAATCTCCTGGGCCTGACCATATATATTCAGGAACACTGCAGGAGGGCAGGAAAGAAATAGCGGGTGCCCTGGTTGGTACTTTTGCATCATCAGTGGCCAACGGGTGATGTCCTGGAGGACTGGAGGGTAGGGAATGCTGTGCCGTTATTCAAGAAGGGCTACAAAGAAAAACCGGGGAACTATAGACCAGTAAACCTAAAATCTGCAGCAGATAAGTTACTTGAGAAGATTCTTAGGCAGAAGATATACATGCATTTGGAAAGACATGGCCTTGTGAATGGGGGATTATGGCTCACAAGTTTGTTAGACTGCTTTGATAATGTGACCAGTAACTTTGACAAGGGCATTGTTGTATATTTAGTCTATATGGATTTCAGTAAGGCCTTCAATAAGGTTCTACATGGTACGCTGCTCTGGAAGGTTAGATCACATGGAATTGAGGAGGAGCTGGCAAATTAGGTTAAAAATTGGCTTGATGATAGGAAGAAGAGGGTAATCGTGGAAGGATGCTTGTCGGACTGGAGGCCTGTGATGAATGGAATGCCTCAGGGGTCGGTGCTGGGACTATATATGTGTGTGTGTGTATATATATATATATATATACATATATATATATACACACACATACACATACACACGTACATATGTATGATTTAGCTGAGAATGTACAGGCATGATTTGTAAGTTTCAAGGTGACACTAAAATAGGTGGAATCATGGACAGTGAGGAAGGTTATCAGAAATTTCAGAAATCACAGCAATACATTGTTTGGGGGTGGGGGGGGGGGGAAGTGGGCCGAGAAATGGCAAATGGAGTTTAATTCAGATAAGTGTAAGTTCTTGCATTTTAGAAAGTCAAATCATGGCAGGAGGTTCATGGTGAATGGCAGGGTCTTAAGGAGTGCAGTGTAACAGAGTGACCCTGGAATTCAGGTGCACAGTTCTCTGTAAGTGGAGTCCCAGGTAGACAAGGCACTGAAAAAGGCATTTGACTCACTGGCCTTCATCAGTTAGAGCACTGAATATCGAAATTAGGGAGTTATGTTGTAGTTATACAAGATGTTGGCGAGTCCATACTTGTCACGTCATGTTCAGTTTTGTTCACTTTGCTTGAGGAAGGATGTTATTAAACTGGAAAGAGTGCAGAAGAAATTTACAAGGATTTTGCCAAGACTCAATGGTCTGAGTTATAGTGAGAGGTTGAACAAGCTTGGGGTTTTTACTTTAGAATGTATGAGGCTGAAGGGGATCTGACAGTAGTGTAAAAGATCATGGGAGGCAGTGATAGAGTGAATGCACTCAGTTTTTTTTCCCCCAGGATTGGGCAACCACGGACTAGAGGGCATCAAGTTAAGGTCAAAGGGGAAAGGGTAAAAGGGAGCCTGAGGGGCAATTTCTTTTACACACAGAGTGGTATGCATATGGGACGAGCTACCAGCAGAAGTGGTTAAGGCGGGTACATTCACAAAATTTGATAAAACATTTGGGCAAGCACACAGGTAGGGAAGGATTAGAAGGATGCAGGGAAATGATGTGTGGGTCAGGTGAATTGGCCATGCTAAATTGCCTGTAGTGTTAGGTAAGGGGTAAATGTAGGGGTATGGGTGGGTTGCGCTTCGGCGGGTCGGTGTGGACTTGTTGGGCCGAAGGGCCTGTTTCCACACTGTAAGTAATCTAAAAAAAAATTTTGTTCGGAATGGACCAGTTTGGGCCGAATGGCCTGTCTCCGTGCTGTAAGACTCTGTGAGTCTAACAACCATTGTTCTCCTACTGAATGTTATATTGTACTTCCCCAATTCACTGGAACGAACTTGACACTCTAGCCTCTCGGCTTCCATGATGTTCCAGAATGTTCAACCATACCATATTGAATGCAGACGCCGTGTAAAATACAACATATTAATGTCACTATTCCTCCAAAGCTGCTTCAGAGAAGGTTAATAATTAGTCCTTCCGACCACACAATAAACAATAGGTGCAGGAGTAGGCCATTCTGCCCTTCGAGCCTGCACCACCATTCAATATTATCAAGGCTGATCATCCTTGATCAGTATCACACAGCACCAAATCCGAAATAATCTACCTCTAGTTTAGTTCACAACATACTCTTCAACCTACCTGATATACACTTATGGAATTTATTTTTCACAACATTAGCAGTCACTTAGTTAACTCAGTTTCGATGCAACTTGAGGCCATCTATTATTACTGTATTTGTTACTCATTCACAGGATGGGGGCTTCATTGGATAACCAGCATTTGCTGGCCATGCCAGACGGCAGTTAAGAGTTAACAGTGTTGTCTTGGACCTGGAGTGACTTGCAGGCCACACCAGGTAAGAACATCCAGTTTCCTTCACTAAAGGACATTAGTGAACCAGATGAGTTTTTCCAACAATCAACAATGGATTCCTGATCATCATAAACTCTCGATACCAGATACTTATTGAATTCAAATTCCACAATCTGCCATGGCAGGATTTGAATCCATGTCCCCAGAACATTACATGGGTCACTAGGTTAAGAACCGAGCGATAATATCAGTATGCAAATGTGTTGCTGGTCAAAGCACAGCAGGCCAGGCAGCATCTCAGGAATAGAGAATTGACGTTTCGAGCATAAGCCCTTCATCAGGAATGAGAGAGAGTAGCCAAGCAGGCTAAGATAAAAGGTAGGGAGGAGGGACTTGGGGGAGGGGCGATGGAGGTGGTATAGGTGGAAGGAGGTCAAGGTGAGGGTGATAGGCCGGAGTGGGGTGGGGGCGGAGAGGTCAGGAAGAGGATTGCAGGTTAGGAGGGCTGTGCTGAGTTGAGGGAACCGACTGAGACAAGGTGGGGGGAGGGGAAATGAGGAAACTGGAGAAATCTGAATTCATACCTTGTGGTTGGAGGGTTCCCAGGCGGAAGATGAGGCGCTCCTCCTCCAGCCGTCGTGTTGTTATGTTCTGCCGGTGGAGGAGTCCAAGGACCTGCATGTCCTCGGTGGAGTGGGAGGGATCTATTGCATCCGCTGCACCCGATGTGGCCTCCTCTATATTGGTGAGACAGGCCGCTTACTTGCGGAACGCTTCAGAGAACACCTCCGGGCTGCCCGGACCAACCAACCCAATCACCCCGTGGCTCAACACTTTAACTCTCCCTCCCACTCCACCGAGGACATGCAGGTCCTTGGACTCCTCCACCGGCAGAACATAACAACACGACGGCTGGAGGAGGAGCGCCTCGTCTTCCGCCTGGGAACCCTCCAACCACAAGGTATGAATTCAGATTTCTCCAGTTTCCTCATTTCCCCTCCCCCCACCTTGTCTCAGTCGGTTCCCTCAACTCAGCACCGCCCTCCTAACCTGCAATCCTCTTCCTGACCTCTCCGCCCCCACCCCACTCCGGCCTATCACCCTCACCTTGACCTCCTTCCACCTATACCACCTCCATCGCCCCTCCCCCAAGTTCCTCCTCCCTACCTTTTATCTTAGCCTGCTTGGCTACTCTCTCTCATTCCTGATGAAGGGCTTATGCTCGAAACGTCGAATTCTCTATTCCTGAGATGCTGCCTGGCCTGCAGTGCTTTGACCAGCAACACATTTGCAGCTGTGATCTCCAGCATCTGCAGACCTCATTTTTTACTCGATAATATCAGTATGTCTTGGCTTCCCTTTGCATATAGTTGCATATCTAATTTCCTGAGCATATGATGCAAAACATTTGCGCGACAGTTTTGGTTCAGATATATAACACAACAAGTTTGTTTCTCTTTGCTATTTGTAAGATCCACCCAAACTGATTCTGTAGAATCTGATGGACAGGGCCTGTGTCGTTACTAGTGATAGACTTGGATGAGGCATTCGGGGAGGCTCACCTCGATGCTGAGATGATCTGAAGACATGTCCAGCAATACAGGACAAGCATCAATATCTATTTCGCTCTGTCAGGATAAGTGTCACCGTATATTCTCACTGTTCCCTCACACTCACTGCATATCTGTTACAGCACCTACCCTCAACCAAGGCTCACGCTCTATCTCCAAACAAGTCTCAAGCACGACCATTCCCGCTGTTGAATTCAGCATCTTCCTCCCCCACATTCTCTGTCCATGATACAATAGCCCCGCACACTAATAGCACTACATTCATACAACACTATGGACAGATGCCCTCCGGCCACCTCACCATGTCACACCTCACCTGGGAGAAAGTGAGGTTTGCAGATGCTGGAGATCAGAGCTGAAAATGTGTTGCTGGAAAAGCGCAGCAGGTAAGGCAGCATCCAAGGAACAGGAGAGTCGACGTTTCGGTCATAAGCTTCACCTACCCCAGCACTAACAGCAGGGACATCCACTCCCAACCTCACTCATTCTCTCCCTTTCTCCCATTCCAGGAGAAACAGCCTGGAATAGGACAGAAAGGGCCAAGCCGGGTGATGGAGTGCCGGATATCCGTTCCATCATGCCCCTACCATGATATGTGGGGAGGATCCTGGAGAGAGCTAGAGAGGACCAGGAAGCCTTGTGTGGAGATTCTGAAACATCCACGTCCCACCAACCGAGTAAGGAGCAATATTCAGTAAAGAACAATTCTCAATTCAAACCTACTGTCAGTTCCAAACTCATCTGTCTCACTCGCAGAAGAACAGATATCCCATTGCACAGAGATGCAGGCATTGAATTACACAGAAGTATTAGTAAATACCCCAATATACTAACATGCACAATGCATACAAGGAGATAAGCATGCATACACATAGAAGGACACAAAGACATATACCGTCACACACAAATAGACACAAACACAGATAGAAACACACAGGCCGATACACAGACAGACAGACATAGTCACGCAAATACAAAACAATAACAAGCACATGGACACACACACACATATAAATGCACATTAAGACACAGACAGTAGTGCCATTAAGTCACAAATAAACACTTTTTTTATTTATAAGGAGATCAAAGATTCTAGTGAGAAGGTAGGAGACTGATGTTGTGGAACATATTAGAAACGACTGAATGGTATATCAGACTCGATAGGTCTAATTCTGCTCCTTTTTTAATGCTCATGCGGTGTCAAGCTCTTCCTGAGACAGCAGCAGCATCATATTTGATTGGAAAGAGTCAGTGGTAATGTGGGAAAAGATTGGAGGGCAGAATGGTTCATGTCGATTCCTAGTTATTGTACCACTATATCCAAAATGGGGCAGTGATTTGACATGAGGTTAACACAGTTTTTAAAAAATGTGTCCCACAGTGGAAGAAGGATGTCCTCAGGGAGCAGTGAAGACTCGGTTAATTAAGGTATTTTAGTTTGAGCTTGACTGATCTTTGCTGGACAGGAGAGTCAATGTTTATTGGGAACAGACAGGAGACAGGTGGTCAGACACACTCGGATCAGCCATGAGCATTCTGAATGGTGTCATCAAATGGCCAACTGCTGCCCCTTTCCAATGTGTTGTTCCATCAACCCACCCTCCCGGCTGTTACAGGAATATACTGTTGCCCCTACTCCATGTGTTGTTCCCTCAATCCATGCTCCCGGCCGTTAAAAGATATACTGCTGTCCCTACCCTATGGGTTGTTCCCTCAATCCACCTCTCAACGCGATTACAGGGTAGACGACCATCCCATTTAGCCAGACTGTATCGTTACAATGAGACGGGAGGAGACCATTCTATCCCTACAAAGAATTACACAGGAATATAGGATGAAGTAACTCAGCTCGTTGAGTACATTACACAGCCCATAACAAGTCCATTCAACGCGCCTGAAGTGCTGCACAGGAACAGGGATGCTGTCACTAACAGGAAATAGTAGAGATATATGATTTTTTAAACAAAACTGTAACTAGTTTTGACTCAGAGGTCACTGTAGGGTCATCAATGATCAATAATCTATGTCAAATATCTGGATGAATGGACTGAATGGATCAAAGCTGAACTACCTTGTACACCAAAATGATCATTCAATAGATCTTCAAATGGAGGTAATGAATCTGCATTATGATGTAGACAGGGAAGGTTAGTGAGGATACCCTCAGCAGAAATAATATAATGTGAGTTGTCTATTGCAGTCAGGAACAATTTAAATGGAGAGAGATTGCAGAACTCTGTGATGCAGATGTTTATCATATTCCTGGTACATGAATCATATGAAGTCTGTCTGCAGATGCAGCAAGCGATTCGGAAGGTAAGTGGAATGATGCTGTTTGTGGCAACGGGTATTGGGTTTAATTAGTAATATTTCACTGTATCTGTACAGGGCATTGCTGAGACCACATCAGATACACTGGGGGCAGTTTTGGTCCTCTAAACTAAAAGTAAAACCAGATACAATTCCTTTCAAAGATGTTCAAAGATGCTTCCATTTACTCATTCCTGAAATGAAGGCCTTTTGTTATCGGGAATTACCTGTTTGGATCTTAGATGAGAAATCTTATTGAACCACGATTTTCAGAGAAGTCGTTCAGCTGGATACATATTTTCTCTTGGTTAAGAAGACTAAAGCTAGATAATATTTTTTTTGAATGAGATGCATTGGTATTAACACGAATATTATGAAGATATCAACCCATTTTTAAAAATTACGCAGATGCATATAAACATCTCATCAAATTATAAAACCGTCACATTATTTTCTTTTGCTAATGAAAGGCACTGTGCACAACAACAGCAATGATGCTGCATACAACTTACAGTCTATTATCATCCATTCCAGAGAATGTACATGGAGGTGCACATGGTCCAGTTTGGTTTTCAGTTGACATTCTTGTATTTTACTACACAGAGACTGAGAAAAATATTACTTGCTTCAGAAGCAGCAGCCAATTGGTCTCTATCTCTCTCTCTTACTGTGTTCTGCCTGAAAACAAGGCGTGAGAGCAGAAAAATCCTGAGTCATCTTTACCACTCGTAGAGGATTCCTGATGAGGATTCATAGGAATCTCTGTACAGCTCGAAGAAAAGCGAATTCAGACAAATCCAACTGTTCCAGGAAGAAATCCGCATTCCCAGACATTTGTGTGAGCAGAATAAGTTCAAAGTCAGAAAAACATTTGGGACACTATCATTTTACCATTTGTTCACAGTTCAACTTACTGTGTCTGAGATTTTTGTAAAAAATTACCCAGTCTGATACCGATATCATTGGACACAGCACTCAACTGGTTACATTTAAAATTTGCTTTCACCAATAGAGGAGTGGGAAAAGACATGAGTGACCCTCCAACATTGGTCAGAACACAAACAAGAGATTCTCAAAGGGTTGGTAAGGTGTGAATTCCCTTCCACAGAAGATTGTGATGCCTGGATATTTCCATGTGTTCAAAATTGTCTATGTAAGACATTTGAAAGACAAATGAATATAGGGAAATGATACACTGACAGAAAAGTGCTGCTAAGACCTTAATCAGATCAAAGTGCATGGTAGAGCCTCACTCAGAGATGACTCAAAAATGCTTTGCTCTTTCTGATTACAACATGCAATAACAGTACATCCAGGAAAATTACAGCTGTTTACTTTGATATTACAGAAAATGAAAACATAAGGAACAGGAATAGTTAATTCGGCCAGTCAAGCCATTGTATACAATCATGACTGACCTACTGTTAGCATTACCTCCTCCTTCATGGCCAGTTATTCACAATCATGAGCTCTCTGAAAGGTCAAAGATTCATGTACCACCTCTTTAAATACTTTCAGTGATGTAGCTCCCCTTACTCTCTAGTCCAGATAATTCCTGACATTGATTACCCTCTGTGAGAGGAAAACACTCTCTACACATACACCATCACCTATTGATATGAACAAGAGGTGAACACAGGGGCTCAGGAAAGAGTGAATTGCCTTGAGATCAAGGCGGTAGTTGACTGAGGATGTTATCGGGACCACCTCCTTATTTGAGCTTAATGAGAATCAGGTCTAACCTTCCCCACTGGTTGGGGTTTTTCAGAGCACAAAGGAAGATGTTTGTGGTCGGTGGCCGACAATCCTCTCAGTCCCGGGACATCTCTTCAGGAGATCCTCAAATTAACTTGCTCAGCACAAACATCTTCAGCTCCTTCGTCAACGCCTGTATGCCCCCATTCCCGGTGCTCCCCATCTATCTCAAGATGAGAAGCAAGGTGATCACTGAAGATCACACAATATTCAGAACAATTTGTCCCCCCTCAACTCCTGTACTGGTCTGTGTCTATATTCAGCAAGACCCAAACAACATTCAGGTTTGTGCAGTTAAAGTGTCGGTAATATTCATGTAACAGCACGGCCAGACACTGCACATTTCCACAGTTAAAAGAGGAGCTCATTCAGCATCTCAAGCTGGTTACATGGGTATGTGGAAACCATTCAGCCCATCGAAATGACTGAACAAGAAGAGGGGCAGCCCATTCAATTCTCCTGCCTGTTCCACAGGAAGAGGAGGCATCTAGTCAGTACATTGAGCTGTTAAACAGAACAGGCAGAGTCCAGTAAGACCCCTAAACCTGTTCTATAGGACCAGGAGGAGACCATTCACCCCTCGAGACACTTACACAGGAATAGGAGGGTGTCACTGATGCTCCATCCTGGAAAACAAATGGAGCAGATACTGCACTCACAGACGGCTCACGATGTTCCTCGTGGCTCCATTGCCTGTGGGACACATTATACTGTAACCTGTTTTGCCGGCAGTGAGGAAGGAAGCCAAATGTTTTGTGCCAAGCCTCAAGGAGGCATCTTCCATCTCCAGGAAGACAGACCCATGTTCTCCGTGGGGGTCAGAAGCTGCTGGGGATAGTTAACTGTTTTAGAGTGAAGGCATTGTGGCTCCTGTTGGGATGGTGGATAACGTGAAGTTCTATGTATGATCACACTATGCTCGAAACGTCGAATTCTCTATTCCTGAGATGCTGCCTAACCTGCTGTGCTTTGACCAGCAACACATTTGCAGCTGTGATCTCCAGCATCTGCAGACCTCATTTTTTACTCGAAGATTTTAACCTACTGCGAATCCTCTTACAAGGATGCCTTCCTTGAAGAAGTTCTCTTCCTCCCTCTACAAGGATTTCAGTGAGTCCCTCTCTCACTGCACCCCCCAGGTCATCTCCTCTGCTCTCTCTTATTCCTGATGAAGGGCTTATGCTCGAAACGTCGAATTCTCTATTCCTGAGATGCTGCCTAACCTGCTGTGCTTTGACCAGCAACACATTTGCAGCTGTGATCTCCAGCATCTGCAGACCTCATTTTTTACTCGAAGATTTTAACCTACTGCGAATCCTCTTACAAGGATGCCTTCCTTGAAGAAGTTCTCTTCCTCCCTCTACAAGGATTTCAGTGAGTCCCTCTCTCACTGCACCCCCCAGGTCATCTCCTCTGCTCTCTCTTATTCCTGATGAAGGGCTTATGCTCGAAACGTCGAATTCTCTATTCCTGAGATGCTGCCTAACCTGCTGTGCTTTGACCAGCAACACATTTGCAGCACACACCAAATACATTGCATTAATGTTGGAAGAGTTTAGTTAAAGACTGGCCCTCTCTCTCAATCGAAATGGGGAGTGGAGTGGAGTGAGAGGGACGTTCTCAGAGTCTTTTAAGCCATCGAGAATCATGTAAACTAAGTAAAGAAAACATGGAACTTATCACGGTATTAGTACTGTTTGGAATATAATGAGTGACTGTCCATCCACTTACGGTTCAATGCAATCACCTCTTATTCCTTCAAAGTGCTACAGATTAACCCTCAGGCACTCCCGATGGTACAATCATCCCAACAATGAGTCTAGTGAATCTCCATTACACTCTTTCTGCCAAGAGGATTATTCCTTATAAAGGAGAGAAAATCTGCGCACAATACCATAAATACTATCTCAACAACACTCTAGGGTGGATCACACTAATTCTGTTCCCTCACGTAGCTGTCTCAGCTTCTTTCCTGTGGTATAAAAAGCCATTCCTTCTCACTACACTGCGAATTATATGGCATTTTGAAGTTTCTTACATCTTTGCGTCAGTCATCACCAGAGGTGCCGATGGAGATGTATATCACGTTCAGAGGGAGACTCAATCAGAAAGAATTCACTTGAACCAGGGAATGGTCACCTACCTGAATGGAAATTACTTACAGGAACATGGAAATCAGGCAGAGGAAGGGAGCTATCTTTCCTGTTGTTCTGCTCTCATGGGATGTGTGCAGCCCTGGTCAGGCCAGCATGTTATGTTGATCTTGAACTGAGTGGCTGATTCAGCTGTTGCACAGGATAATAAAAAGTAAACCACATTGATGTGGGTTTGCAGTCACACAGAGACCTGAACATGGAAGAATAACCCTTTGCCTTCTCTACAGGACATGAGGCAAACAGATAGGCTTTTATTTAAAACAAGTGGTGATGATTTCATTTGCATTCCATCAACTTCCTTCATGAGACACAAAAAGATTATTATTCTGTGCCGCTTGATGATGAGTCAATGACTTGACCACCATGCACTGTCTGCCCATCTGACAGATTCTGTGGAGAGGTCAAATTACCCATCTCAAGTGCAAATATGTTGTGACGGAAGCATAGTTAGAAGGGACTCGAAACGGTTAAATCTGGATTTACTAAAGGCACAAACGTTGGTTATTCAGCAGTTGTTTTGAGGCTGAGAATGTGACTGAAATATTCTGATAGTGGTCCTGGGTAGGATTGGTGAGTGGGGAGAATATGTAGAAATGTGAATATGAATGGAGAAAAAAGATAATGGAGTTTCAGAACAGTCTGGTTTCTCATCGCGTATTGTTGAGTAAGTTGTGGATAGTAATTTGCTAGTTTTAATCAGTAAGGAATAATTTTTTTGACTGGATCTGAAAATGATGACTTCCAAATTTTAAAATTTGAACATGAACAGCAATTCAGTTCAACACAGTTTAATGGTCAGATGGAATGACTTACCAGGAACACCAAATATAGCGAGGATGGGATAGTAACCTCCTTGAATAATCCAAAGGATATCTTCAATCCGTGATGCTAATGATATCCAAGGCCGAGAAAGGAAGTAAAGACCCAAGGATAAACTCCGGTCTGTTGCAATATTCCAGTCGAAGGTTCTCACATTCTGATCCATTAATTGAACGCCCCAGTCTAATGTTCTCAGATTCTGATCTCTCCTCCTCCGTCTCTCGAGCTACTGATCCCTGTTAGTCCAGTCGATGATGCTCCGGCCCATACTGGGATAACACATTGAACCGAGTCCTTAATTAATAGAAGAGGCAAACCCTCCAGTGACACATCTCGGATCCACGGAGACTGACATCAATCACAGTCACTGAACAAATAGCTCCAGCCAACGCCTTTCAATTCAATATTGCTTCATTCAAATTCAAAAGAATGATTCAAACTGTCATTTTCTGGATGGGCTATGTGAGGGTGACTGATGGAACAAATCTTGAGGCTGGTAGATCAATTGAGTGTAATCATTCAATCTGTCTTGGATGCAGGAGTAATGCTATAAGTTCATCAGAACGTAAACATGCATCTCTGATTATACATCCTGGAGCAATTGATCAAACATTATAATTTCAATTAAACATTGAGACAATTTTTATAGTTTATGATCTGAGGGGAATGTGTGCCTGAGAAACGTGGGGTTGTAACAGACAAATGGCATGGTTATGTTAACAGAGAATTGAACGTGACAAATGCAATTCAGATTGTTATTCCAGGTTCAGAGAGAGTCAGATGAGGCCTGTGCTATTGATGTGATCGATGTTAGTGAACTGTGATGAAATGTCATTTACTGGACTTCAATTAGAGTGTGGCTATGGCATTGTGGAGAAGACAGAAAACAGAGAGAATTGGGGGACATGGCAGTTCAGACAGGAGGGAGGGGCAATAATATTCCTCAGTCATCAGTATTGGAATATTACTCTTTATAGCTCATATGAAGAAAATATTCAAGGATACATCTAAAGTGAGGAATGAGGAGTACAATTTGTTTATTGAACACAAAATACGAGGACAAAATTATTTTCTGTCCGTACTAAACTATGGGAAGTACAAAAAAAAGATACACTCATGATATTGAGCTATATAAATTGAAATGTGTATTACAAAATCACGGAAGTGCTGTGCAGTCTATATCAATCATTATTTGGCCCACAGCTGAGATGCTGATTTCCCCTCTGTCAGTGATCCACCTCATTGAAATTGTCTGGCGCATTATCTCAGTACTAAGGGGATTCTGAATTCCTGCTGTTGTTCACCCAGTCTATTTAAATTAAATCACCTTCTCACTGTAGAAAAAAAACACTTGGCCTTTTGGACTCTGTTTAACTGTTAGCAACTCAGCTCTGTAATATTGTTGGCGATAAATGATCTGGGACCACAGCCAGTATCCGCGCAGTGCTTAAACCGTATGGCAATAGATAAAGGCCTTGCAGTCCGTGAGAATTTCTAAATAAAACTTCCATTTTCTGTTTGTTCCTGTATATCTCCTCTCATGCTGTCTTCTGATCTATCCTACTCACCCGCGTTTAACATCCCTCCAATCACTCCCTGTTTCCAAATTGTTCAGTTGTACAGCTTGATGTTGTGGCCATTTTGGAGAAATGGATAGAGCAAGGACAGGACTGATCGTTGGAGGGTCCGGCGTTTAGATGCTTCATTCAGAACAAGGAAGGTACTAAAAGTGGGGCAGGGGTGGGGTTTGGGGTGGGGGAGGGTGGGGTGGCATTGAAAATCAAAGACACCATTACGTTGGTAGAAAGGATGCTTGATAAGGACTCGTGTACTGAGGTAGCATGGGAAGAGGTTAGAAACAAAAACGGAGAGGTCACCCTGTTGACAGGTCTCTATTGCCCTCTGAAAAGTTCCAGAGATGTACAGGAAAGGATTACAAAGATGATACTGGATAGGAGCGAAAATAATAGATTAGTTGTTATGGAAGAATTTATCTTTCCATATATTGACTGGAAACGCTACAGTTCAATTACTTTATACAGGTCAGTTTTTGTCCAATGTGTGCAGAGTGGCTTCCTGACACCGTATGTATATTGGCCAACAAATTCCGTTATCACGTTTTACATTAAAAAGTTGATTCTGATACGAAAATCGTAATATTATTATTATTTCTACTGTTAATCTTTTTCCTAGCGAATTAGACAAGACATGCCAGGCATCCCTTTAAGGTTTTATAATTACGTTGAAGTCTGTGTCCATGATTATTTACCAAATATTTAACTCGAACTTATTACTATTTTAAATAGTTTCAAAGGCGCAGCTCCCTTCTGAAAGATAACCTGAGTAGCTGGTTTTGTGGATGAAAAGAATATTGACTGAAATCAGAATAAGTTACCTTTTCTCGTGATTCTTCAAAGTTTTTATGCTATAATTTCATCATTTCATCTGTGTTCTGTTACAAATCATCATTTTTTCAATACAAGAACTTTCTTTATCACTAGGTTGACTTGTTTCAGAATCTTGCGAATCAGATTATCCTTTCTTTTGCCTTGGAATTATTTCCTTCTCAAAGGTACTTTTTTCACTAATGCTGAAGCAAGTAATCTAATTTCTGGCTATTTTGTGGCTCTTCAAAAACAGACTGCTGAAGTAGACGTTTACATTTCCGCCACTCCATGTCTCTAAAAAAAGGCAGCTCCAACTCTCACTATGATCTGCCAGAACTGTGTATAAACAAAGAGTGTCACTCTACTTAGATACATGCGACAATGAATCCTTTCAAACCCAAATGAAACCAAATCTTATGATCGAGAGAGAGAAATTGTCACAAGGTCAATACACCCAGATGAAACCTCTGCAGCCTTCCACATCCGGCCAAAAATCGTGATAGACGATGAAGCAACTAACTGGTGGAGTGGGCTCCACAATTATTCCCATTCTATCAATGCATCAGCTCTGCACATCTGTGTAAAAAACAAGGAAATAGTATTTGTACTATCCTAGCCAGCGGTGTTGAGTGGATGATTCAACTCACTGTCATCATGATGCCCACAGAATCACAAATGCCAGTCTTCAACTAATTTGATTCGCTGCCCGTGACATGAAGAAACAGCTGAACACAGCAGATACGACAAAGGCAATGGGCTCTGACTCCATTCCTGAATTAGGACTGAAGACTTGTGCTGCACAACAAGCCGTGTCCCTGGGGAAGCTGTTTTCTTCTAACTCTAATTCTGACACCACCCTGACAATGTGGAAAATGACTCAGCTATGTCCATTTTATAAGAGGGGAATAATTATAATCTGACCAATTACAACCCCCTCAGTCTCATCACGATAGACAAATTGGGAGTTCTTTTTGAGAGAGCTGTCAAGCGGCACAGACATAACTTGCGCAGTGTAGTGTCCAATAGGTTCCCTTGTGGAGATGATGCTGTTGTGGAAATGTCACTGGATTAATAATCCAGACCAGGCTAATGCTGTGGCAGCTGGTGGAAGTTAAAAACAATTAATAAAATATCGAGATCTCAAATCTGGTGTCAGTAACAGTGACCTTGAAGTCAATGTAGTTTGTAAACAACAATTTGCTTTTCCAATGTACTTTCAGGAAGTGAATCTCCGGTGTTTCCTGGTCTGCCTAAACGTGACACCGGACACAGAGAGATGTGATCAAATCTACAATGTTCTCTGAAAAAGGCCAAGCAAGACACTCTATTGTATCAAACCTCTCCGAGGTCTTAAAGTATAAAACCGGACAAAACACCCAGCCCCAGCCTCAATATGGATAAGGGAACGGGAAGCACAGTCCTGTTGACCCTGCAGAGACCTCCTTCCCAACATATGCGAACTTGTGACAACATTTACAGAGCGTTCCCACAGACAGCACAGAAACATCGGGAATGGAATAGGCCATACAGCACATTGAGCCTGCCCCATTTTAGTTAATGTCTGAACATCTTCTCAATGCACTTTCCCCACACACTGTACACATTCCATAATGTGATTAACCTTGTGAAGCTATAAAATAGGAACTGCGGTAGTCCCTTTGGCCTGTCGAGTTTGCTATCCAATTCAATATAATGATGGCTGACCCTTTATTTCTACACCGTACTCCTACTCTGTCTCCCATCCTTTCGGTGTCTGGACATCCTTATTAGTCTTTAGTGCCTTGTCTTCCACAGCCTAATGTGAGAGAAAATTCCGAAGTTCACCAGTCTCTGAGTGCAGACAATTATTCTTATAAAAATGCAATATGACCTGTCTGCACTTAATACTGTGGCTCCTTGTTTTAGACGTCCCAGCCAGGGGTATTATCATCACTGTGCCCAATCTATCTAACCCTGTCAGAGTTTTATATATTCCTCTGAGATCTCCACTCATTTTCCTAAACTCCATGGAATACTGGTTCAGTCGCCCCAAGCTCTGCTCCCACAAAAAGTCTGTCAACCCAGAGATCCGTCTGGTCATCCTTCGCTGCACTCCCTCAATTTAAGGTTTGTACTTTATTAGGTACGGAGCCCAAAACTGCACACAATACTGCACAATGTTCGAGTAGAAGTCTCACCAAAATCCTGAACAGCTGTACTGAGACACCCTTACTCCTGGACTCAAGTCCCCCTGAAATGAGGGTCAACACCCCATTTATCTTCCTGACTGCTTTCTGCTCCTGCAATATTGCTTTCAGTGACTTGTGTACAGGGAGATCCCAGATCCTTTTCAATGTTACAGCTCCCCACTCGGTGGGTCTGCGTAAACTGGTCTGTGTGCCATTGTATTCCCAGTGTTCGCTTCTGTCTTCAGAACTCTCTGCCCTGCAAGGAACTCAGAGGTCTGTCCAAACAATAACAAAAGAAAACTGCAGTTCCCTTTATAGATCGATATTTCTGAACCACTCCCTTTTCAAATAGTTGGCTGGCATTTTAGTGTTCCCCAACAAAGAAGACAACACCACACTGCTCTTCATCTGTCACATGTTTACTCATTCACTCCATTTGTTTCAATCACCTTGAAGTTTTTTCACATCCTCCTCACTTTCCATCATCCTAGTTCCGTCAGCAGACTTGGAAACTTTGCATTTGATTCCCTCAACAAGATGTTTGAGATGTACTGTGAATATCTGGCGACTCAGCACCAATCATTGAGATGCCTCATGAGCCTTCCAAACTGAAAAACATCCATTTGTTCCTACTCATTGTTTCCTGTCAACACTTCCATTTTAAAACCATGTTCATACATTTCCCCCTAACTCATGTGCTTTTACTTTGCACACGAGGATTGGAACTCTATTAAATGTCTTGCTGAAAATCCAAGTTTAGTGCCTCTATTGGTTTTTTTTTCTGTAATTAATCTACCAGTCAGTTTCTGAAATATGTTTCCCATTTCATCAATGTGTGTTATTTTTTTCTATGCCCATTATTTTCAGTTCCAGTAATTTCACCAAATTAGTTGATTTACTAATTTCATTCAATATCATTTTCTCATCAGACTCAGGTTTTCTCCTATTGATGGGAAGGCTTTATTTATGTATTTTACTTTGAAAACAGAAGTAAAGTAGTTGAGTCACGTATCTCTGTTCTCCATTCTCCATTTCCTGTTTTAGACTGTAAGGAAGCTGAAACTTTGACTAAAAAGAACAGCTGTTGTCTATTCACCCTGTCCATGTCCCTTGTAATATTAAACCTGAATTACTTACCCACTCAACTTCCTGGCTCCAATATAAATAACTCAAGCTTATCCAGCCACTCTCCACAGCTCATAAGCTCCATTCCAGGGAACATCCTGGTGAATCTCCTCTGCTCCTTATCCAGTGCAATCACATCCTTCCTGTAATGTGACTCCCAGAACTGCACACAATATTTCATTTGGCCTAACCATATAAAATTCGTATAATCTTGAGTCAATGAATAAAGGCTTTATCTACAGCCATGCTGAACACATCAATTATCATATCCAGTCACATTCAGAAATGTGTGGAGAAGCACCCTCTGAGCTCCCTTGTGTGGTGCTATTCTTTGAGTATTCCTCTGTCTGGTTCCTTCTTCCAAAGTGTATCACCTCATATTTATCAGGGTTACATTTCATCTGCCATTGATCTGACCATCTGACCATTCCATCTGTATCTTCCTGTAACATAAGACCTTCCTCCTCACTGCCAACCACCCAGCCAATCTTTGTGTCAAACACAATCTTACTTATCACTTTCCCTCTACCCAATTCACATTCATATCAATTATGAATATCACAAATAATAAGGGAAACAGCACTGATCTCTGCGGTACACCAGGGGAAATTGGGCTCCAGTCACAAAAACAACATTCTACCATGAAGTTGAGTTTGGATGCAACTTGATAAGTCACTAATAGGCCCTACATGTTCTCTGGTTGTTCTGTTCCACTTGATATACGTGAAGGATATCTGGGGATTCTCCTTAATCTTGCCCTGCCAGCAGGCATCCATGCACCTCTGTTAGTCAGTCCCCTCCGAGGGAAGAATTTCCTCCTTATTACGGTCTTAAATGTAATATCCCTTATCCTGTCATTATTTGCCTTAAATATCGAGTAGACAGCTAGAGAAACATCCTATTCATTTCCACCTCATCACATGTATCATAGATTGTTGAAATTTCACTGCGATCACCTCTTATTCTTTGAAACTGGAGAGTTCGCAAGAAAAATCTCCCCATCAGAAAATCTTGTTATCAGAGGAATTAATCTGGAGAATGTCCATTGGACGTCCTCTATGATCAGTGTACTCTTTCTAGATTAGGTCACCAACACTGCACTCAATACCTCAGATACACTCTCACCAACACTCTATGGAACGGCTTTATGATGTCTTTGCCTCTATATTATGATTCGCTTAAACAATATCCAACCTAACTTTAACTTTGCAATTAAACGTATTCCTCCAATTACCATACAAACTAATTGCATTTACGAACTCACTGTGTGAGTTATAGAGTCATAGAGATATACAGTATGGAAAATTACCTTTTAGTCCAATCTGTCCATATCTAGCAGTCTAGTCCCACCTGCCCGCACCAAGCCTATATCCCCCCAAACCCTTCCTATTCATATATCCATCGAAATGCCTTTTAAATGCAGTAATTGTACCAGACTCCACCACATTCTCTGGCAGCTCATTTCATACTCGTACCACTGTCTGTGTGAAAATGTTGCCCCTTAGGTATCTTTTACATTTAGATCAGATTGCTCACAGTGTGGAAACAAATCCACACTGATCCGCTGAAGCGCAACCCACCCAGACCCATTCCCCTTCACCAAACTCTGTGGGCAAATTAGCATAGCCAATTTACCTAACCTGCACATTTTTGGATTGTGGGAGGAAACCCACGACGACACGGGGAAAATATGCAAACTCTACACAGAGAGTCGACCGTGGCGGGAATTGTGAGGCAGCAGTGCTAACCACTGTGCCATCATGCCGCACAACATCTTTCTCCTCTCAACCTAAACCCTTTAGTTCTGGACTCCCCGAACCCAGGGAAAAACACTTTGTCTATTTACCCTGTCCATGCCCCTCATAATTTTGTTCATCCCTATAAGGTCACCCCTCAGCCTCCGACGCTCAAGGGAAACCAGTCACAGCCTAGACAGCCTCTTCCTATAGCTCAAATCCTCCCACCCTAGCAACATTCTTGTAAATCTTTCCTGAACCCTTTCAAGTTTCACGACATGTTTCCGAATGGAAGGAGACCAGAATTGCATGCAATATTCCAACAGTGGCCTAACCAGTGCCCCGTACAGTCGCAACATGACCTCACAACTCCAATGCACAATATTCTGATTAATAAAGGAAAGCATACCAAACGCCTCCTTCACTATCCTATCTACCTACGACTCCACTTTCAAGGAGCTATGAACTTGCACTCCAAGGTCTCTTTGTTCAGCAACATTCCCATGGATCTTATCATTAAATGGTATAAGTCCTGCTAAAATTTGGTATCCCAAAATGCAGCATCTCGCATTTATCTGAATTAAAATCCATCTGCCACTTCTCAGCCCATTGGCCCATCTGGTCTAGATCCTGTTGTAAACTGAGGTAACCTTCTTCGCTGTCCACTACACCTCCAATTTTGGTGTCATCTGCAAACTTACTAACTGTACCTCTTACACTCGCATGCAAATCATTTATGTAAATGACAAAAAAGGGATCCAACACTGATCCTTGTGGTACTCTACTTGTCACAGGACTCCAGTCTGAAAAACAACCCTCCACTTCCACCCTCTGTATTCAAACTTTGAGCCAGTTCTGTATCCAATTGGCTAGTTGTCCCTGTATTCCGTGAGACCTAAACTTGCTCACCAGTTTCCCATGGAGAATCTTGTCGAACGCGTTACTGAAGTCCACATCAATCACATCGACTGCTCTTCCCTCATCAATCCTCTTCGTTACTTCTTTAAAAAACTCAACCAAGATTGTGAGATATGATTTCCCACGCACAAAGCCATATTGACTATGCCTAATCAGTCTTTGTCTTTCCAAATACACCTATGTTCTGTCCTTCAGGATTCCCTCCAACAACTTGCCAACCACCGACGTCAGATTCACTGGCCTATAGTTCCCTGGCCTGTCCATACCACCCTTCTTAAACAGTGGCACCATGTTTGCCAAACTCCAGTCTTCTGGCACCTGTCCTGTGACTATCAACGGTACAAATATCTCAGCAAGAAGCCCAGCAATCACTTCTCTAGCTTACCACAGAGTTCTAGGGTGCACCTGTTCAGGTCCTTGGGATTTATCCACCTTTACCCGTTTCAAGACATCCAGCACTTGCTCCTCTGTAATATGGACATTTTTCAACGTGTAACCATCTAAATCATGATATTCTATATCGTCCATATTCGTTTCCACAGTAAATAGTGATGCGAAATACTCGTTTAGTATCTCCCCATTTTCTGCGGCTCCACACAAAAGCCGCCTTGTTGATCTTTGAGGGGCCATATTCTCTCCCTAGTTATGACTTTGTCATTAATATATTTGTAAAAACCCTTTGGATTCTCCTTAATTCTACTTGTTAAAGCTATCTCATGTCCCCTTTTTGCCCTCTTGATTTCCCTCTTAAGTATACTCCTACTGCCTTTATACTCTTCTAAGGATTGGCTCGATCTATCCTGTCTATACCTGACATATGCTTCCTTCTTTTTCTTAACCAAACCCTTTAGTTATCCAGCATTCCCTATACCTACCAGCCATTCCTTTCATCCTAACTGGAATATACTTTCTCAGGATTCTTGTTATCTCATTTCTGAAGACTCCCCATTTTCCAACCATCCGTTTACCTATGAATATCTGCCCCCATTCAGGTTTTGAAAGTTGTTGCCTAATACCGTCAAAATTGGCCTTTCTCCAATTTAGAACTTCAACTTTTAGATCTGGCCTATCATTTTCCGTAATTATTTTAAATCTAACAGACTTATGGTTGCTGGCCCCAAAGTGCACCTCCACTGACACCTCAGTCACCTGCCCTGCCTTATTTCCCTCGGGCGGGTCAAGTTTTGCACCTTCTCTAGTACGTTCATCCACATAATGAATCAGAAAATTTTCCTGCACACACTTAACAAATTGCTCTCCATCTAGACCCTTAACGCTATGGCAGGCCCAAACCATGTTTGGAAAGGTAAACTCTCCTACCATAATCATCCTACTTTCTGATAGATAACGGAGATTAACTTACAAGTTTGTTTCACAATTTCCCTCTGACTATTAGGAGGTCTATAATACAATCCCAATAAGGTGATCATCCCGTTCTTATTTCTCAGTTCTACCCAAATAACTTCCCTGGATGTATTTCCAGGAATATCCTCCCTCAGTACAATTGTAATGTTATCCCTGATCAAAAATGCCACTCCCCCCTCCTCGCCTGCCTCCCTTTCTATCTTTCCTGTAGCATTTGTATCCTGGAACATTTAGCTGCCAGTCCTGCCCATCCCTGAGCCATGTTTCTGAGATTCTTATGATATCCCAGTCCCATGTTCCTAACCATGCCCTGAGTTCATCTGCCTTCCCTCTTAGGTCCTTGCATTGAAATAATGCAGTTTACTTTATTAGTCCTACCTTGTCCCTGCCTGCCCTGACTGTTCGACTCTTTTCTGTTCTCAGTTGTACCAATCTCAGATTGATCTATTTCCTCACTATCTCCCTGGCCCCCTCCCCCTTTACTAGATTAAACCATCCCGAGCAGCTCCAGCAAATCTCCCTGCCAGTATATTCGTCCCCTTCCAATTTAGGTGCAATCCGTCCTTCTGGCATAGGTCCCTTTCACCCCAAAATAGATTCCAATGATCCAAAAATGTGAATCCTTCACTCATACACCAGCTCCACAGCCATGCATTCATCTGCTCTATACTTCTATGCCTGCTCTCACTAGCTCGTAGCGCCAGGAGTAATACAGATATTACTACTCTCGAGAACCTCCTGTTTAAATTTCTGCCTCACACCCTGCAATCTCCTTCCACAATCTCAAACTTTTTCCTACCTATGTCGTTGGTTCCAATGTGGACAATGACCTCTGAACGGCCCCTCTCCCCCGTGAGAATATTCTGCACCCTTTCTGAGATATCCTTGATCCTGGCACCAGGGAAGCAACAAACCATTCTGCTTTTTCTCTGCTGGTCACAGAAACATCTGTCTGCACCTCAGACTAGGGAGACCCAGACCGCAATTGACCTCGTGGAATCTGACGTACTCCTTGTTGCATTAGACACAGTCCCAATACCAGAAACCTGCCTGTCGTGCTACATTCCCCTGTGAATCCAATCCCTCACCCCGACATTTTCCAAAACAGCATATTTATTTGAAATGTGCAGCAGCCCCAGAAGACTGCTGCACTAGCTGCTTACCTCTCTTACGTTTCTTGGAGTTAACCCATCTCTGTGACTGCATCTGAGACATTCTCTCCTTCCTATAACTGCCATCCATCACATACTGTTGCTGCTATAAATTCTTCATTGTCACTAACTGTCTCTCCAACCGATCCATTCGATCTGATAGGAGTCGTAACTAGAAGCATTTATTGCAGATATAATCCGCAGTAAACCTTAAATCCTCTTTAAACTCCCACATCTGACAAGAAGCGTATATGATTCTACGAAGACCATTTGTGCTCTTTCACAACCTACAGACCCAGAAAAACAAAACTATCTTATTCCTCTACAAAACACTGTCCCAGGTTAAATTAATATTTATGATTTATATTTTAAGATTAATCAAGAGATATATCTCAGAAAACATATGGAAGAACCCACTCTACTGAATTGTGCAGATTTTATGTAGGACACGGTTAAAACAATTCACTTATCTGGCTGGGGACATTGCCCAAACACTTCCTCCAAACCAGTTGTAAATTTCACTGTTTGTTAATTTTACTAGACACACTCCAATATCGAGCGATACATGAATTCAAACTGTTTTGGCAGTAACTGCGCAGGTACACTGTCCTGTCAGTTTCTCCCCTCACCATGTGCTTCCTTTGTCTGTTCCTTTCCCTCTTAAAACTGCTGTTGCTTTGATTTTTTTTCCCCAAAGTTCCAAAATAATGCAACAGCATACAAAACAGTAATTGCTGCTCCTGGAATTCGAGGAAATCACCTTCAACACCTAAAATGCCTCAAAAAAGGAGCAGCTGTTAGAGCCAGAAATTTTTCCCGCCCAGACTTTTGAAAATCCAAATAAAGTACTTCCGCTGGTTGTCCGTGGTCTATGCTGCAAGAAATAACTCCGAATTCCGAAGTTTGTCAGGCATGATTTCTCTGTCACAAATGCATTGTGATTCGTGCAATTTCGCCGGTCATTTCTAAGTTCGCAATATCATTTCTTATATAATGGAATCTAAATGTTTCCCTACATATGTCAAATTAATTGGTCTGCAGTCCTCCATATTATCTCTTCCTCCCTGTGTACATAGATGGATCATATTTACTACCTTTCAGTTATCTACAAGGGCTTATGGTCTTTGCAGGATCTATAGTACAATAAAACACAATCACTGACAGTTCAATTACTATGCTGTTTTATTTCTGACATTTTTATATGAGGTATATCTGGCCCATCAGACTTAACAATGATCAATCTAGCGCCATTTTCAAGTACTGCCTTGTTACTGATATGAATTGATTTCATGTCTTTAGTTCCACAAGTCCCAGGTGATTACTTGCTTTACACGGAGATTTCCTGACGCTTTCCCCATGAAGACAGATGCAAAATAGCTGTTTAGTTTCTCTGCCATTTCCTTGTTCCCCACAATAACTTCTCCTATACCTTACAAATTTCCACCTTGGCCTTACTTTCGTTTTCTTTGGTACATGGATCATAGATTTGAGCAGTGTTTGTGTTTCCTGCTTGTTTGTATTCATGTTCTTTTTGATTTCCTAACACTTTCTTTGTCCTTAATTTCAGAAAAGTAAATCTCTCAGAATGTTTAGATTTGCACAAAATCTGGAATTCTTCTGAAGCTGCTTCATTAGATTTAATGCAATCATTAATTTCTTACGTAAACCTTCAATGAGTCCGCTTCCCTTTCTTTGATGTTTGTAACTTAGTGATATATACATATTTTTCAGACTTTACACTGTTTGTCTCACACTAAATGTCATTTGTATTTTTCCAATTCACTTGGCCCTCTCGCCTTCGGGTTTCCATGATATTTGAGTGTAATGTTCAAACATTCTATATTGCCGTGTAACATGCAGCATATTAATGTCACCATTGCCCAATAGCTTCCTCAGAGCACGGTAGGTAATTAGTCCTTCTGACCACGCAACACCACGCCTGAAATAACCTGCTCTCTACTTTGGTTCACAACATACTCTTCAGCCTACCTCATATACACTTATGAAATGTATTTTTCACAGCATTAGTAATCATTTAGTTAACGCAGTTTCGAGGCAATTTTAGATCATCCAGTATTACTGCACACCCACGATATTTGCATATCTTATTTTCAGAGAATCGGATGATCAACAGTTTTGGTTTAGATATGTAAGGCACCAACGTTTGTTCCTACTTGTTGTTTTCAAGATCCATACAAACATATTCAGAAGAAGCTGAGGGATGTACTCTGTGATGTTATTAATGATAGACGTGGACAAGACATGGGGAAAGCCCACCCCGATGGTGAGATGATCTGAAGAAATGCCCATCAATTCAGGACAACATCAATAACCTTCCCCGCTCTGCCAAGACAAATGTCTCCCTATTCTCTCTACTTCCTCACACTCTCAGTATATCTGTTACAGCACCTACCCCCGAACAAGGCTCTTGCTCCACCAGTCAAACTGTTGCATGCAACTCTCTCTTTCCTTCACTCTCTCTATCATTGAATGCAAATCGAGATTGAATTTATTGTTTTGCCAACGTTGAACCAGTGAGATAATTTGATGCTGGGGATATAAAGATGCAAACATTTTCAAAATTTGGAAGAGAGCAGATGCCATCGAGACGGAAGAAGCCTGGGGATCAACCATCTTGCTCCGCAAGAAGTTAGGAAATACTCACTACCATAGATATTTTTTCATATGAAACATATTCACAGTAAACAAAAATACGACGACACAGGGAATTCAGCAGACGGTAGAGTAACATCACAGAGGACGGCAGTGGCTGTGTGGTTTTGAAATCAAGTTGATGTAATCTTCTTGAGTGTCTAATTGAAACAGCATATTGTTATACAGTTGGGGGCAGTTGTGTGGTGATGGGGAGGGGGGTGTTGGTTAAAGTTGTAAATAGTTGTGGCATAATGTTCACTTTTACAGTTAAAAATAAATTGGCGTTATTTTCTTTAAATACTGGAATTTGGGAGTTCTCTGTTATTCAATTCTAACAGATTTCTAGGGGAGTTGAACTTTCCTGGGTGTTTGCTTTAATTAATAGAGCTGTTCACTATCATGTCGCAACATTTGTAAAGACCAATAGAGAGCAAAAAAATAAGAAACTGGAGTGAGGAGTTAGAAGATTAAATATAAAGAAAGACTGTAAGAGCTTCTTTCGATATGGAAAGGGCAAATGAGAGGCAAAAATGGGCATCTGATTGCTAGAAATTGACACAGGAGAGATAGTAATGTGGAACAAGGAAATGGCTGAGGAGATGAAAAATTACTTCGTGTCAGTCTTCAGGGTTGAAAACATGAGTAATATCCCAAAAATTGAAAAGACTTAGTGGACATACTTGAGTAAGGTGGCCATCACCTAGAAAAAGGTGATGTAAAAACTGAATGGTCTGAAGGTAAGATAAATCAACTGGACCAGATGGACTCCACTCCAGATAGCTGATGAGACAGGGGAGGCGTTGGTGGTGAACTTTCAGGAATCTCTCGAATCAGGGAGATTCCCAGTGGACTGGAAAATCGCTAACGTGATACCCCTGTTTAAAAAGGGAGTAAAGCAAAAAACGGAAAATATCAGATTGTCTAATCTAAACTTGGCTCTGGGTAAGATCCTGGAATCCATTGTGAAGGATGAGATTCCTGAATAGTTGGATGTAGATGGAAAAGTAGGACAAAGTTAGCATGGTTTCATCGAGGAGAGGTCATGCCTGGAAAATCTGCTAGAAAACCTTGAGGACGTAACGAGCAGCTTAGAACAAGGAGAGCCAATGGATGTCATCCACCTGGACTTCCAGAAAGTCTTTGACAATGGCTACTGATTAAGGCAAGGGCCCATTGTATTTGACGTAATATGATAGCATGGATAGACATTTGGCTGTCTGCCAGGAAGCAGAGAGCGTCGATAAAAGTGTCCTTCTCAGGATGACAGCAAGTGACAAGTGGTATTCCATAAGGCTCAGTGTCGGGACCACAACATTTCACTTTATACATTCACGATCCAGATGAAGGAACTGAAGGCATTGTGGTTAAGTTTGAAGGTGATGCAAAGATAGGTATTGGGACAGGCAACGTCGAAGAGGCATGGAGGCTCAAGAAGGATGTAGATAGGTTTGGATAAAGGGCAAAGAAGTGGTAGATGGAGTACAAACTGGGAAATTGTGGGAACATGCACTTTGGTAGGAAGAATAAAAACATGGACTACCGAGAAGATTCAGATGTCTGAAGTACAAAGAGACTTAGGAATCCAACTCCAGAGGTCTCTCAATGTGCATTTGCAGGTTAATTCAGTAGTTAGGAAGGCAAATGCAGTGTTGGAATTTATTTTGAAAGGATTTGAATGTAAAAACAGGGATGTACTTCTAAGGCTCTATCAAGATCTGTTCAGACCACATGTGGAGTATTATACGCTATTTTGAGCCCCATGTCTCAGGAAGGATGTGCTGACCTTGGCATTGGTTCACAGCAGGTACACGAGAATGGTCCCAGCAATGAAAAGCTTAACATATGAGAAGGTTTGAAGACTTTGGATCTGTTCTTGATGGAGTTCAGAAGGATGTGGGTGGATCTAATTGAAACATACAGAATAGTGAATGGCATGCACTGTGTGGATGTTGAGAAGGCTTTCAGTGCTAGGAGACTCTAGGACCCAAGGATACAACCTTAGAGCTAAGGGAAATCCATTTATTAAGGAGATAAGGGGAAATGTCTTCAGCCAGAGAGTGGACACCCTATGGAATTCATTTTCACAGAAGGCAGTGGAGGTCAGGTCATTGTGTATATTTTAGATAGAAATTGTTTGCTTCTGGAGTATCAAAGGGATCAAGGGTTACAGGGAGAAAGCAGGAGAATGGGGTTGAGAAACTTGTCAGCGTAATTGGATGGCAGATCAGACTCGATGGGCTCAATGGTCTCAGTTTTGTTCCTATGTTCGATGATCTTATGGTCGTAAGCTGCAGTCCGATGCTCCCGTTCTCTTACTTTGTCCCTCCAGACAGCAAAGTGTGAGATTAAAAAATTCCTGAGTCATCTTTAACAAATGTAAAGGATTCCTATTGAGGATTCATGGGAATCGCTCCACTGCTTGAAGGAAAGGAAATTCTGCCAAATCGAACTGTTCCGGGAAGAAGTTTCATAACAGCAGCTTGTTTGAGTAGAATCACGTCGGAGACAGAATAGCAATTGGGAGACGTTATCTCTTTTCCATTTGATATGAGTAAAAATACTATAAAACTCTGAAAACCATTCCTTCTTCTTTATCGACTTCAGACATGTGCGTTGGTGTATGTGTCTGTATGTGTGTGACTCTGTGTCTCACATTTTTCGAGTAAATGGCCGAGGTTACACTTCACATTTGTTGTAACCAGTGGAGAAGTGGGGCTGGAAAATGAAAAGTGACCCTCCAACATTGGTCGGAACAGAAATGAGCAATTCTCACGGGGCTGTTCAAATGGGAATTCTCTTCCCAATAAGTTTATTCCCAAGATGCAGCTCAGCACCACTACTTCCAGCGTAATTAAACATGGCCCATACATGTTGGCCTATCAACAACATCCACATTCAATGAATAAATAAAAAATGATGAACTGCAGCAGAATTAATTGGATGGGAACAAAACTGTTAGACAAATGCCTGGTGCCTTCCAGAACTGTGCTGCCTGTGTAGTTTAACTTTGTGCAGTTCCCTAGCATTGTGCCTGGGTGCTTGCATTTATTCAAAGTTGGGTTTGTTCAACATTTAACAGACATGGAGGAAAATTGTGGACAGACACAAAAGTGCTGCGGAGACCACATTCAGATCTTCCTGTCTGGTCGAGCAATGACAAAGTGTCTAATGAACCACTCCTGCTCCTCAGTCCGATGTTCGTAGGTTCTATTCAGTCCTTAAAACCACCTGAGCAGGAGCAGATAGTGACCACTTGCTCCAAATACCTGGTCCGCAATGTTACAGGATGTGATTCAGTCCCTCAACACTGTGTGATTTGATGTGGATTGAAACATGTGATGGGAAATCCAGACCGGATACCGAAGTGACCTCTCACCTCTTTACAGAGTGTCTCCTCGCTGAGCTGGTGTTTCATTTGTTGGTCATGTTGTAGTCCCAGATTCACTTTGAATATAGGACCATTATCTCGCCCAGAGATGGCTCACCAGAAACTTTTCTCTCACTGTCCTCAACATTCAATAACAGCACTTCTAGGTCAATTGCATTCATTTTCCAATGACAGAATGAGAACATAAGAAACAGGAGTAGGTAATAGGGATGATTAAGCCATTGTAAGCGATCATGGCTGATCTACCGTTGGCATTAACTCCTCGTTAATGATCAGTTCTTTCCACCCTCAGCTCTCTGAGAGGTCAAAAATCCATCTACATCCACTTTAAATACTTTCAGTGATCTAACTTCCCTACGTTTCTACACCTGAAAATTCCTGACATTCATTACCCTCTATAAGAAGAAAACATTCTCCACACAGATACCATCACGTATTAACATTAACAATGGTGGTTAACTGACCCGCTCAGGTAAGAGGGATTTATCCCGGTATCAAGGCAGGATGTGGCTGAAAATTTTATCCTCAGAGGCACTTAAATACCAAGAATCATACATCCCGACTAAAATAAAAAATACAAGCCATGGAATTTATCATCTTCTCAGTGTCTGTGTAGAACATAACGAGTGATTGTCCATCACCATCAAGTTTCAATGCAATGACCTCTTTTTCTCTGACAGTGCTACAGATTAACCTTCACTCAATCCTCTTTTACCATCAGCCCACTGATTATTCTGATGAAATTCCTTTACACTGTCTCTATTGCAATCAGATCATTCGTTTTAAAGGATAACAAATATATCCATAATACCTCAAATACAGCCTCTATAACACTCTCAGCAATGATCACAATAATTCCTTTCTCTCACTTAATGTCGCTGTATCATTATTATGATGTAAAAATCCATTCCTTCGCTATGTACTGCCATCGATGTCGAATTTAAAAGTTCCTTACCTCTGTATGTCAGCATCAGTAAAGCCAGCACCAGAGGTGCCCGTGGAGCTGACCATCCCTCTTGGGGAGAGACTCAGTCAGAAAGATTGCACTTGAAATAGGGAATGGTCACCTACCTGAATGAAAATGAAGTATAGGAATAAGGAAAACAGACAGAGGAAGGGAGCTAACTTTACTTTTGTTCTTCCCCCATGTGAGGTATGCAGTCCTGATAAGGCCATCATGTTATAGGGATCCTGAACTGAGTGGCTGGTTCAGCTGTTCCACAGGACCATAAAAAGTAAAACACATTGTGGTGGGCTTTCACAGACATGAATGGGGAAGTATAACCCATTGACTTTTCTGAAGGACATGAAGCAAGCAGCTGGGCCTTTTTAAAATCACAAATGACGATAGTTTCACTTCAATTACATCAATTTCCTTCATGAGATATCAACAGATTATTATTCCGTGCCACTAGATTATGTGTCAATGAATTAAGCAGCATGCAGTATTGCCTGTCTGACAGGTTCTGTGCAGTGAACAAGTTTAACATACTCAAGATCAATTATTCTGCAACTAACATGTGGTTAGAAGGGACTTAATAACGTGTGTCCAGATTTAACAAAGGCATAATTGATGGTTTATTCAGAAGATGCACTGAGGCTGACGAGAAGACGAGGATATCATGAAGGTGGTATTGGACAGGATTAGTGAGTGGGGAGGATATAGAAATGTAGATCTGTGCAGAGCTAGAAGGATTATGAAGTTTAAGAATAGTCTGTTTCATCTTCACATATTGGTGAGCAATTTCACATGTGTAATTTGCTTGTTATAATTTGTGAGGAATTGAATATTTCATTGGAGTTGAAAATATTGACGTCCAGTTTTGTAAATTTTAAATAATACGAGCCTAAAGAATTCAGCCTAACCTGGCTTTAAGAACAAATAGAATGAGTTACCAGGAACACCAACTATAGCGAGAATAGGACAGTAAACAGCTTGAATAACCATCAATTCATCATAGGTTCGCAAAACTAATAAGATATAAGGTTGAGAAAGCCAGTAAAGACCCTCGGATAAACTCCAGTCCATTGTTGGAATATAATATTCTCAGATTCTGATCCATTGTTGGAACATTTCAGCCTAATGTTCTCAGATTCTGATCTGTCCTCCCCCACTCTCTGGGTCTTCTGGTCCCTGTTAGTGCTCTCGGTGATGCTCCCACTGATACTGTGGGATAACACATTGAACCGAGACCCTAATTAATAGAAGAGAAAGGCCCTGCAGTGACACATTTAGGATCCACTAAGACTGACATCAATCGCAGTCGCTGCAGAAATGTCTCCAGTTAACCCATTTCAATTCAATACATTGTAACTAAAATTTTTTTAAAAATGATTAAACTTTACACATTCTGGATGGGATATGTGGGGGAACTGAGGGAACAAATGTTTGGGCTGGTAGATCAATCATGTGTAAGCATTCAATCTACCTTGGATATGGGAGCTTTGCCAGAGGTTTATCAGAACATAAGCATGCTTCTCTGTTTATAAATTGAAACTATGTTCTTTAACTACTGATCAGGCATTACAATATCAGTAAAACGTTGAGAAAACTTTTATCGCCCATGATCTGAGAAGAAAATGTCCCTAACACTACATGCGGTTATAATAGACAACGATATGGTTATGTTAACAGAGAATTGTACCGAAGACATAATGGAGACTGCAGCTGTTTTATAATTCAGTGTAGGTAAAGCATGGTGGTGGAAAAGGCACAGTAAGTCAGGCAACATCCGAGGATCAAGAAAGTAGACGTTTCAGCTGGACCCTTCTTCAGGACTGGCGAGGGGAAAGGGGGCTAAGAGAAAATGGATAATGGGGTGAGGCTGGGGGAAACATAAGTAATAGGTGAGCGAAGGTAGGAGGTGATAGTGATAGATCGATGAGGAGTGTGGAACGGAGTGGTGGGAAGGAAGGTGGAGATTAGGTCTCCTCAGGAGGGCAGATGTGAGTCCGGGGGCTGGATCTGGGAAATGGGTTGACCAGGGGAGATTTGTAAATCAGTGAATCCAGTGTTCATGCCGTGTGTTTGTTGGGTTCCGAGGCAGAAGATGAGGTGTTACTGGTAACGTCCTGGTAAATCTCTTCTCAACCATCTCCGGGTTAATAATCTCCTTCCTTTAACAGAACTGCACACAGTACTTCAGAAAAGGCTTTATCAATATTCTGCACAATCTCAGCATGTCTTCCCAACTTCTAACCTCAAAGGTATGAACAATGAAGTAACCTTAAACACACTGCGCCAAAAACTTCAATGAATTATGCCTGTCCCACTAGGTCCTTCTTTTCTACATAACTACAAAAGCCCAGCATTAATTGTGTAAGTCCTCCACTTGTTTGTTTTATCAAAATGCTATGCCTCACATGTATCCATGTTAAACCCCATCTGCCACACCTCAGCTCAGTGAATGTTATTCCTGCCCCCTCACGTTCCCCCTTCGGATTAAAATGACAATCCCCTCTCCAGAAGGCCTCCGGACACCAGTCTTAAGTTTCCCAAAGACCCAGAGCTTGGTTTGCCTTGCGCAGTTAGAGGGAGGAGTCGGTAAGGAGAAGCTGGCAAGGAGGCAGTTGCCTTATATCAATTAATGATTTTTGGAAGAGGGGAGCCACATGCTAGAGATTTGAAATCGTGACCTGTGCTTTGGGCCCAGAATTGTGCTCATTCGTCGTTTCTCGTATTCAGTATTGATATCTACTCGAGAACCTTCATAGTGCAGAGTGTGCCTGCAGGATTTCTTTCCCTAAGCTAGCCGACTACTGGTAATAGCCACTTAAACCAGAAATTATAGCCAAGTAATTGAAGATGTTCATTGGTTGTCTCAATGGCACAGCGAATGCACTCAAAATCCTTTAGTTGAGGGTAATAACTTGTTTATTTTTCATTTATAAATGACCCCTGCATAATTTGGTAATGTTAACCAGCATTTAATCAATCCATTACATTTTAAATATGACTCGAAATCTGGGCGTGATTTAGGCATTGGTTAATGGATGCTGCCCACGTTTGTGAGCCGGGGCTCTTGATTCGATTCCAGTCCATGAATGTCTGATAGTGCCCCTATCTCTGGAGAAGGTGGAGTGAACTCATGTTCTGTGGAAGTGTGTCACAGCGTGTTACAACAGGCTGATGAACAAACACACAGGAGCATCATGTTGCAGGTTTAGGAGCTAATGCTGAATTTCGGTAGTGTCCCTGTAACTGCACCGAAAATTGTAGTTCCAAATCTCTCAGAGCTGTTTCATAATATATCTGAACAAGTTGATTAATCTTTTTTGGAATTGTGCCTTGATGGACAAGGAAGAGGTGCGACTACTGAATTTGAGAATTTAGACCAGGATGTCTGAAAGCATAGCCAACTGTCTTGATTGGAGTCACATTTACACTTCCTAGAGCTTTATAAAATTATGACGGGCATGGATAGGTTGAGTGGTCAAGGTTCCTTCTCCCCAAGGTAGGAGAGTGTAAAACTAGTAGTCATAGGTTTAAGGTGGGAAGAGAAATATTTGAAAGACAATGAAGAGCAACTTTTTTTTTGCTGCAGAGGGTGGTGCTTCTATGGAATAAGCTGCCAGAGAAACTGGTGGAGGCTGGAACAATTACAGCATTTAAAGGGCAACTGGGTGGCTTTATGATTAGTGGGACATGGGCCAAATGCTGGCAAATGGGAGCGGATTAATCTCGAATATTTGGATGGCATAAGCGAGTTGAAGAGTCTGTTTCCCTGTTGTACATCTCTATGAATCATTGACTTAATTACTGAAGGTCTCTTTGTCATCTTCAGTGGTTCTTCATATTACAAACACTGTCCACTGTACACCCAAACTCGATGTTATCCACAAATTTGCGAAATATGCCTTCTATAACTCGCATCTAAGTCATTTATATAAATGACAAACAAAAGTGTAGCCAACAATTTTGCCTCTGGATCATCGCTGCCCACAGGCTTCAAGTTCAAAAAACAACCGTTCACCACCACCGTGTCTCCTGCCATTAAACAGATATACACAGAAACACACACGCAATCACACACGCATACAGAGACATCGATGCAACCATGTCTTTAAGACAAAGGTTAGATTAAAACCACGATCAAGAGTTACAGTGAGAAGGTGGGGAAATTGTGTTGAGAAACACACCAGACAGGATCAAACTGCAAAATAGATCTTTTGGGCCAAATGGCCTAAGTCCAATTTTTATGCTCTGTGACCTTAAGGTGTCAGGATTATTTTCCAAGGGTGCAGGAGAAGCTAAGTTTGATAATTACTTGACTGAACAGTCAACAGGACTGTGGGATACGATTGAGGGGCTGAATGGCATTTCTTGTTACTATTTGCTTTGTTTCTGAAAAGAGGAGGTGACTTGCTGTGAGGTTAAGACAGTTTAAAATGAAAGGGGTCTCCCATTTCCATTTGAGATACCATTATTCCTTTCTCCGTTGGATTGTGTGATCTGTGACTTTCTCAGACGCGGGAATAGTGAAGTCTCCCGGGATATTCAAGGCTGACCTTGACTGACCTTTGATGGTCAGACCAGCCGTGATGTTTCTCAATTAAGCAACAGGCTGGAGGGTCCGAATGACCAACTGCTGCTCCTAACTCACACGTTGTTCTGTCAATTTACCCTCAAGACTGTGACAGAGGGAGAAAATGATTCCATTCAGCTAGTCAGCATCGTGACAACGCAGCAGGAGAATGCCATTATGCCCATCCATGGTGTTAGATAAGAATAGAATGAAGTACTCAAGTCATTTCAGTAAATTATACAGAATAGGAGGACGCCATATAACCATCCCAGGCTGTTATGCAGGAGCAGGGGCACCCTGGATAGCTGTCAGGAAATACAGAGTAGAGATCATTATGCATTTTGTGTTTGGAAAGCTGTAACTGGTAGAATACTTCAAGGATCTATGTGAGGTCATCAAAAATTTCAATCCAAATAAATAAATTGGATGAAAGGGATGGAGCTCAGTTTGCTCATGGACCAGGATAGTCATTCAATAAGATGTTAAATGGAGACAGAGCGTCTGAAATGGGACACAGACAGCCGGAGGGCGGAGCGTCTGCGATGAGATTCAGACAGGGGAGGGGCAGAGCGTCGACAATGGGATACAGACCTAGGGAAGGCAGAGCGTCTGGAATGGGGTACAGACAGGAGGAGGGCAGAGCGTCTGCAATGGGACACAGTCGAGAAGGGCAGAGCATCTGCAATGGGATAGAGACACGGGGCCGGCGGAGAGTCTGCAATGGGTTACAGACAGAGGAGGGCAGAACATCTGAAATGAGATACAGACAGGGGAGGGCAGACCGCCTGCAATTAAATACAGAGAGGGGAAGGGCAGGGCGTCTGCAATGGGATACAGGCAGAGGAAGACAGAGCACCTGCAATGGAATACAGACGGGGGAGGGCCAAGCGTCTGCAATGGGATACAGACAAGGGGAGGACATGGCATCTGCCGTGGGAGAGCGTCTGCAATGGGATATAGACATTGGAGGGCTTGGGTCTGCAATAGGAGACAGGCAGTTGAGGGCAGAGCGTCTGCAATTGGATATAGAAGTTGGAGGGCATAGCGTCTACAATGGGAGACAGACAGGGGAGGGCAGAGCGTTTGCAATGGGATACAGGTATTGGAGAGCATAGCGTCTGCAATGAGAGACAGACAGGGGATGGCAGAGAGTCTGCAATGGGATACAGACAGGGGTTAGTAGATCGACTGCAATGGGTTACAGAAAGGGAAGGGGCAGAGAGTCTGCAATGGGATACAGACGGGGGAGGGCTGAGCATCTGCAATTCGACACATACAGTGGGCGGCAGAGAGTATACAATGGGATACAGACAGGATAACGGCAGCGCGTCTGCAATGGGATACAGAGAGGGGGAGACGGGTGCATCTGCAATGGCATACAGTCAGAAGACGGCTGTGAGCAAACCTTCAGCAAAAAATAAATAAATCAGTGCAATGTAGGCGATGGGAACTTTTTGTTTCGTGGAAAAGACAAAACAGCAGAATATTATTTAAATGCAGGGAGAATGCAGAAGTCAGTGGTACAGGGGGATTTGCGTGTCTTCGTACATGAATCACATGAAATTACTCTGAATATATTGCAAGTGATTTGGAAGAGAAATGGAATGATGCTGTTTCGTGCAAGAGTGTTAGGTATGATCTAAGCCATGTTTTTTGCATCAGTGCAGGGCATTGCTGGGATCGCATCTGATGCACTTTATGTAGTTATGATAGCCTAAACTGAAAAATAAAAGGTTTAGAAACGTTTCAAAGATGTTGCCCTTTACTCGTTCTTGGGATGAAGGCATTCCGTTATGAAGCATTAACAGTTCAGCCTGCGAATGAGAGATGTTTTATTGACCATATAAGATCTTGAGAAGAGTGTATTTGGTGAATAACGGATGGTTATTTCTTCTTGTGTGGAAGAATAACACTGGGGAAGTAATTTAAGAATTCGACATGTTCAAAGGAAAGGTCATTGGACCGAAAAATTGAAGTCTGATTTCTCTTCATATACGCTGTCAGACAGGCCGAGCTTTTCCAGCAATTTCTGTATTTATTTAAGTATAAAACATTCTCATCTGAGCACAGATATTATGAAGAAACGAAACGCTTATTTTTACATTATGCAGGCACATACTAGCACATATTCAAAACAAGTAGGGTCATTTATTGTTAATGAATTGATTCTGTGTACGACAGCAACAATAACGCTGGAATCGAGAATGTGATGGAGTCATATAGTTCGGACAATGTTTACGGAGATGCTGCCTAACCTGCTGTGCTTTGACCAGCAACACATTTGCAGCTGTGATCTCCAGCATCTGCAGACCTCATTTTTTACTTATAGGAAAGCTCACATAGCCCAGTTTAGGGTCTGATAATGTTACTGATTTAACTTTCAGATGGAAAAATGTAGCCTATCTGTGAAGGAACAGTCTATTACTGCTTTTCTGTTTCCTGCCGCTCAACACAGCAATGTGTTGGAGTGAAATTGAAAGCCTAGTCGCCTTTCCCACTCATAGAGAATTCCTGATGAGGATTCATTAGAATTTCCCAATTCCTTGAAGCAATGCAATTCAACCAAATCCAACTGTTTCAGGAAGAAATCCCATTGTCAGAAGGTTGTACGAGCAGAATAACTTCAGAAGGAGTTATTCAGACTCGATAGTGTAGGGAACAGGAAAGAGGTTCTGTGGCTGCAAATAGGAATCCAGGATGGTGTAAAGCCTCCAACCTGCCAGGGTCCAGGATGTCTCGGAGCGGCTGCAGAACGTTCTCACCGGGTCGGGGAGCAGCCAGAAGTCTTTGTGCACATGAGTAGAAATGACATGTGTAGAAATAGTGATGAGATCCTGCAGAGTGATTATATAGAGCTAGGAAAAAGGGTAGAAGACTGGACCACGACAGTGGGTAATATCTGGTTTACTTTCAGGGCTCTGTGTTAGTGAGGGTAAGAACCGAAGGATATGGCACATGAATGTGTGGCGAAAGAATTGGTGCAGGGGGCAGAGACTTTTGGGTCACTGGGATCTTTTTTGGGGCAGAGGTGACCTGTTCAGGAAGGGTGGGTTGTATTTGAACTGGGAGGGGTCCAATATCCTGGCCGGCAGGTTTGCTAGTGCTGCAAGGGCGGATTTCAACTCGATTGGCTGGGTTTGGGGAGGGGTGGGATCCTCAACAGCAGGGAGGCAAGTGCGAGGCTGGAAGGAGATAAAGTAATCAGAAAGAGTAAAGTGAAGAGACAGGTCAGGCTGGAACACGACAGGGAGCAAGGAATGCCTGCTGGATTAAATTGCAATTGTTTCAATGCGACATGGCTGACAGATAAGACCGATGAACCCAGGGCGTGGATATGCACGTGGAACTGGGATATTATAGCCATTACAGAAACATGGCTAAGGGAAGGACAAGATTGGCAGCCTAATGTACCAGGGTAAAGTTGCTTTATGCGGGACAGAGATGGAAGAAGGAGGGGAGGGTGAGTTTCATTTTGAATTAAGGCGAGTATCACAGCAGTAATCAGAGATAAAATAACTGAAGGAACATCCAGTGAGGATTTGTGAGGGAGCTTAGAAATAAGAAGGGAATGGTGATATTATTTGTGTTGTTCCATAAGCCCCCAAATATAAACGAGAAATTAGCGGAACAAAAACATGTAAAGCGATTGGGGAGACTTGCAGGGCCAATGGGATTGTATTAGCAGGAAATTTTAATTTTCCAAACATAGTCTGGTAATGACATAGAATTAAGGACTGAGACGGGGTGCATCTATTAAGTGTGTTCAGAAAAGCTTCCTCAAGCAGTATGTAGAGGGTGCAACTGGGGAAGTGGAGCACTCTGGGATTAGTGACAATAGTTATATTAATTTTAAAATAGTTATGAAAAAGTACAAAACAGGTCCACATGTTCAAGTTCTAAATTGAGACAAGGCAAATTTTTATGGAATTAGACAGGAGCTTGCAGGGATTGATTGGAGGAGTTTGTTTACAGGCGATGGGATCTCCGGCAAGTGGGAGGCCTTTAAAAGTGAAACGTCTAGAGTTCAAGGTCTATATGTTCCTGTGAGGGTAAAGGGCAAGGTTCGCAGGAAGTGGGAAGCATGAATGTCAGGAGGTATTGAGGCTTTGACCAGCAAAAAGGAGGCGTGGCTCAGGTCCTGGCAACTGGGATCAAGGGAATCCCTGGAGGTATACAGGGGATACAGAAATTTACTGAAGAAGGAAATCAGGAGGGCGAAAAGGGGGAACAAGATAGCTTTGGCTGAGAAGACTATGGTGAATCCAAAAAGGTTCTTTAAGTATATTAAAGTAAAAGGAATAACTAAATGAGAATATGACCCAACAAGGTCCAAAGTGGACATGCATGTCTAGAACCATAGGATATGTGTGAGATTCTCAATGAATATTTCTCTTCTGCCTTAACCGTAGAGAAATATATGATGATTTGGGAGGTGAACAAAGGTCGTAGATTTATCTTGGTATGAGTCAATATCACAGGAGAAGACGTGTTGGATGCATTAGAATATATGAAGGTTGATAAATCTCTTGGTCCTAAACAGATGCATCCAAGAACTCTGCAAGAGGCTACAGAAGAAACTACAGGGACCCTGGTTGAGATTTTTGTATCATCGGTAGCTACAGTTTAGGTTCCAGAACATTGGAAATTAGCAAATGTTGTGCCATTATTCAAGAAGGGTAGCAAAGAAAAATCTGGAATCCAAAGACTAGGAAACCTAACATCCGTGGTAGCTAGGTAACTTGAGAAGTCTCTGAGGGATGAGATATGCATGCATTTGGAAAGATAACGTTTGTTTAGACATAGTATTTTTGACAGATTCCCTACAGTATGGAAACAGGCTATTTGGCCCAACAAAGCCACACTTATATTTACCACTGACGGATGCACATAACACTATGGGTAACTTAGCATGGCGAATTCACCTGTGCTTTCCATCTTTGGATGTGAAACGAAAATGGAGCACTCAGACGAAACAGACACAAGCACAGTGAGAATGTGCAAACTCCACACAGAGAGTCACCCGAAGCTGGAAACAAACCCGGATCCCTGGCACTATGAGGCAGCAGTACTCGCCACTGAACCAACATGCCACCCTTGTTTTTTTCAATGCAGTTCAATGACACAGGTACAAACTCTATTCTGCCCTTCAACCATGATACACGTTCCAATATCACATACCATGGATAGTTTATTATCCATTGAAAATTTCATCTTATTATTTATTAGTTTGTTATTAGTAATTTTAATAATTATTATTAATAGCTGTTTTTAGACTGGAAATATTGCATGGCTTTGTGAGTGGGAGATCATGTCTCTCAAATTTGTTTGAGTTCATTGATGAAGTGACCAGGAATGTTGATGGGGGTAGGGCAGTAGACGTAGTCTGTATAGTTTTCAGTAAGGCCTTTGACAAGGTTACCATTGATAGGCTCGCCTGAAATGTTAGAATCGGATGGCAAATCGCAGAGGGAGCTCGCAAATTAGACACACAATTGGCTTCATGGTTGTAAGCAATGAGTACTAGTGGAAGGATGCTCTCGGACTGGAGGACTGTGACACATGAAGTGTCTCAGGGGTCAGTGCTGGGCCCAATGTTGTTTGTTATCTGTAACAATGATGTTCTTGCGAATGTTCATGGCATGATTAGGAAACTTGAAGATGACACTGAAATAGGTGGTATCATGCACAGTGAGGAAGTATATCATAAATTGCAGCAGGGCCTTGTTCAAACTGGAGAAGTGGGCCAAGGAATATTTTGGCAACGTTAGATCAAGGTAGGAGTTTCGTGGTGATTGTTAGGACCTTAAGGAGTGCAGTTGAGCAGAGTGAACATGGAATTTAGGTCCACCGTTCTATGAAAGTGGTGTCATATATAGACATGGTAGTGAAGAAGGTTTTGCCACACTAGCAAGCATCGGTCAGGATATGGAGGTGAACAGTTGGGAAGTAATGTTGAAGTTATTCAGGAAGTTGATGAGGCTGCATTAGTAGTGCTGTGTTCAGTTTTAGTCACATTGCGATCAGAAGAGTGTTTTTAATTTGGAATGTGCGCAGACAGAATTTACAAAAATGTTGCCAGAACTCAATAGTATGAATTATAGGGAGAGGTTGGACAAGTGAGTCCTTTTTTATTTCGAGAATAGAAGACTGAGAGGGATTTTATAGAAGTTTACATTGACAGGGTGAATGGATCCAGCCTTTTTTCCCTAGAGTTGGGGAATCGAGGAAGAGAGGGAATCAGTTTAAGGTGAGAGGGGAAAGAATAAAAAAGAAACTGATTGGAACTGTTTCACACAGAGAGTGGTACACAAAAGGAATGAGTTGCCAACGGAAGTGGTTGAAGCATTTATATTAACGATATTTAACCGGCATTTGGACAAGTACATGGACAGGAAAGGACGAGAATGCTATGGGCCAAGTGCTGGGAAATGAGGTTAATGTTGTTGGATATTTGGGTCAGCATGGACGAGTTTGGGCAAAAGAGTCTCTCTGCCACTATCCATGCTGTAAGACTTAATGACTCTACAAAGAGAACAGCATTTGGGTCAAACTCTCATTTTCCCTTTGATCATGAGTTCAAATCATATTCAGACAATGTTCTTTCATGTTAAACTTGCAGATATTTTTCTTTTCAGTTTGTTCTCGACAATACATGCGTGTGTGTGTGTGTGTGTGTGTGTGTGTGTGTGTGTGTGTGTGTGTGTGTGTGTGTGTGTATGTGTGCGTGTCTGTGTGTGTGTGTGTGTGTGTGTGTGTTTCTCAGCATTTTTCAAAGAGAAATATCAATGTACATATTTGCAATATCTTCTCGTCATTCCTCTTTCCATCATAGTTTGAGCAACTTTGTTTTGTTCATAGACATTTTTTTAGTGGATCAAATAAATCTACCTGAAAATGTGTTGCTGGAAAAGCGCAGCAGGTCAGGCAGCATCCAAAGAGCAGGCGAATCGACGTTACGGGCATGAACCCTTCTTCACCTGCTCTTTGGATGCTGCCTGACCTGCTGCGCTTTTCCAGCAACACATTTTCAGCTCTGATCTCCAGCATCTGCAGTGCTCACTTTCTCCCCTAATAAATCTGCCTGAGTTGTTCCTAACACTGACCCTGACACACTCTGAGAACTATATCATTGGCCATATCACCAACCTAGTTATCATTATTTTTTGTTGCCAGTGGAGGAGTAGGGCGAGAAAAGGGAGCAGTAATTTTAAAAAAAACACAGGGAATGATCGACTCAATCAGCCAACGTCAGTGTCGAGGAGTTCTATGGAGGGGATTCTCAGCGATAGGATTTACATCTATTTAGAAAGACAACGACTGATTAGGGGCAGTCAATATGGATTTGTGTGATGGAAATCATGTTTAATTAATGTGATTGAGTATTACGCAGAGGTGACAAAGAAGATTGAAGAAGACACTGTGGTGTACATTGTTTACACAGATTTCAGCAAGGCATTTAGTAAGGTTCCCCATCATAGACGGATTAATAAAATTAGGTTATATGTAATCTAGGAAAAGCTAGCCAATTGGATACAAAATTGGATTGAATGTAATGGATTGTTTTCCAGACTGAAGACCTGTGGCCAGTGGTGTGCTGAAAGAATCAGTGCTGAGCTCACTGCTTTTCATCACGGATATAAACAACTTTGATGTGATTATCGGAGGCATGGTTAGTAGGTTTACAGATAACATCAACAACGTGGCGCAGTGGACAGTGAATAAGATTATCTCAGAATATAACGGGATCCTTGACCATCAATGAGCCAAGGACTGGCAGATGGAGTTTAATTGTATAATTGTGAGGTTTGGCATTTTGGTAAGTTAAAGCAGGTTAATGCCCTGGGGAATGTTGCTGAACAAAGATACCTACGGTTAAAGATTCATAGTTCCTTGAAAATGGTGTTTAGGTCGGTAGAGTGGTGAGGAACGTAGTTGGCATGCTTGCCTTAATCGGTCAGAACATTGAGTACAGGAGTTGGATAGCGTGTTGCGCGTGTACAGGACGTTGGTGAGGCCACTGTAAGGATACTGCGTACATGTCAGTCGACTGTGCTAAAGGGTGAATGTTGTTAAACTTGAAAGGTTTCAGAAAAGATTTAGAAACATTTCCTGGAACCTGAGGGTTTGAGCTACAGGAAAATGACGAACAGGTTGAGACTTTTCCTCCTGGATTGTCAGAGGCTGAATGGTGACATGACAGTGGTTTAAAAATTCCTGAGGGGCATGGATAGTCTGAATGGGCAAGATCTTTTTCCCAGTGTAGTGGCGTCCAGAACTAGACGGCATAGGGTGAAGGTGACAGGGCAAAGACTTAGAAGGGACCTGAGGGGAAACTCCTTGATACAGAGGCTGGTGGGTGTACTGTCAGAGGAATTGGTGAAAGCCGGTACAATTAAACGTGTGTAATGTATCTGGATAGGTACATAAATAGGAATGGTTCAGAGGGATGTGGGAAGTGGGACATGATCTGATTAAGCTGCTTGATTGGCAAGGACAATTTGGGCAAAAGGAACTGCTTCCACTCTGTATGTCTCTCTTATTCTCACAGCGATATGAGGAAAAATTCCAAAAGTGCCATGCGAATGGGAATTCACTTCGCCAGAAGTTTGTGATGCTTCTCTGATTTCAAGTATTCACAGCTGAGTTAGTTAAAGATTTGACAGAGAAGTGAGTCACGGATAATGGGACACAGAGAGGAAGATGAGGCTGAGACCACAGTCTGATCAGCCATAATCTTAATGCCTGGTGGAGAAGGCTCAAATTCTCTAATGACCCACTCCTGCTCCTCTGTCCCAAGTTTCTGTGTTCCATTCAACCCCTCCAGCCTGCTAGACAGGAGTAGCTGGAGTCCACTTACTGTTATAGCATAGTGCACAGAAACAGAGGAGATCATTTCGTCCACCAAGACTGTCCCACACGGTTTGGGAGATTTGGACAATATAATTGGAAGGCCCAGACTGGATATGAAAAAGGTTGCTCATCTCTTTTTACAGTGCTTTCTCTCTCTGTAAATTCTGCTTCATTTATTGATCATATTTGAGAACCAGATTCACTGTGAATACAGCCCCCAAATCTCACCCAGCAATGGCTCATAAAATCCGCTGGTCTCCCTGATTGCAACATTCCATAAAAGACCTTCCAGAAAAATAACACCTACTAACTTTCCAAAAACAGATTGGGAGAACATCAGAAACAGGGGGAGGACATTCACATCCGAAGCCTGCCTTGCCCTTCCCTAAGATCAAGACTGACCTGCTCTAAGTCTCAAATCTCCCTTAATGTTCAAGTTTTCCTGAGCACTTCCATCGAACACAGAACAAAGAACAATATTGATTTGGAGATGCTGGTGTTGGACTGGGGTGTACAAAGTTAAAAATCACACAAAACCAGTTTATAATCAAACAGATTTAATTTGAAGCACGCTAGATTTCAGAGTGTCGCTCCTTCATCAGGTGATAGTGAAGTGCTCAAGCCTAACACAGAATTTAGAGCAGAAATTTACAGTGTGATTTAACTGAAATTATACATTGAAAAATTGATTGTCTGTTAAGCCTTTAATCTGTTAGAATACCATGATAGTTTCACTTTTCATATGTAAATCACAAAACTTTGTTTTAAAAAATTGCATTCTCAGGTTAGCTGTTAATAATGGTGATAGCTAGACAATATGTTGAAAGTGGTGCCCCCTGTGTTGTCTGTCTATGCCATGATGTTTATATTGATTCTAATCTAAAAATTGAGATAACGGAGTTTTACATGAATTCATGCAGTTTTTGAGCTGAGAGTTCTACATGAATGCATGCAGGTAGGACCTTCAGCCCTCGACGTTGTGCTGTTTGCCTTACTCTAAGATCAGACTAACCTACATGCTTCAGTTCACTTTGTTCCATGTGCCTACCCTAGAGTCTCTTAAATTTCCCTCAAGTATTTGACTTCACTACCACCGCTGGCAGTGCATTCCACACACCCAACACTCTCTGTGTAAATAATCTACCTTTGATATCTCCCCTAAACCTTCCTCCAATTACCTTAAATTTATGCCACCTAGAGATAGACATTTCTGCCCTCGGGAAATGTTTCTGGCCAATCACTCTCTCTTTTTACCAAGTATGGGGACGGCAAACACGAGGGGACACAACTTGAAAGTGAGGGGAGATAGGTATAAGACGGATGTTAGAGGTAGTTTCGGAAGGTACGGAATGCTTTGCCTGCATCTGTCATAGATTCGCCATGTTTATGTGCATTTAAGACGTCGTTGGACAGGCAAATGGACGGACATGGAAGAATGTAGGTGGGATGGGTTTCATCTGAGTGTGACAGGGCGGCGCAACATCGAGGGCCTAAGGGCCGTACCGCGCTATAATGTTCTATGTTCTATGCCTCTCATCATCTTGTACATCTCTATCAAGTCACCTCTCATCTATTTTTTCCTCCAGTGAGAAAAGCCCTCGCTCCCTGACGGTTTCTTCATAAGACCTGCCCCCCCCCCCCCCCGTCGAGGCAGCATCATGGTAAATCTCCTCTTTACCCTCTCTAAAGCTTTCTTATCCTTCCTATAATGAGGATACCAGAACTGAACACAATATTCCCTGCGCGTTCTGAGCAGGGCTCTATCGAACTGCAGCATAACCTCGTGTCTCTTAAACTCAATCCCCCTGCAACTGATAGCCAAAACACCATGCGCCTCTTAACAACCCAATCAACTTGGATAGCAACTTTGAGGAGTCTGTGGGCACGGACCCCAAGAACCCTCTGTTCCTCCACACTGCCAAGAATCTTCCGCCTAGGAACCCTCCAACCAAAGGGATGAATTCAGATTTCTCGAGCTTCCTCATTTCCCCTCCCCCCACCTTGTCTCAATCCCAACTCTCAAACTCAGCACCACCTTCAAGACCTGCAATTTTCTTCCTGACCTCTCCGCCCCCACCCCCTCGCCAGCCTAACACCCTCACCTTAACCTCTTTCCTCCTATAGCATTTCCAACTCCCCTCCCCCAAGTCCCTCCTCCCTACCTTTTATCTTAGCCTACTTGGCACACTTTCCTCTTTCCTGAAGAAGGGCTCATGCCCGAAACGTCGATTATCCTGATCTTTTCATGCTGCCTGACATGCTGTGCTTTTCCAGCAATACATTTTTCAGCTCCTCAGTTTCTGTTCCTGGCTGAGAAAGCTCTTACATCTCCACACAGTCGCACAGTAACAATTCCTCTCACCAAAGAAGCAGTTGACAATGGAACATTAGGTTTCTCTATATCTCAGCGACTATAAGTATTGCTGATGGAGTTGATCACCACACTCAGAGACGAGAGATAGAGGGAACATAACTCACGGTAAGCAGGGACATCCCATAATAAATATGATATTCAGGAATGTGTGAAAAGTGGAAATGGTAGAATAACTTCCCATTCTGTTTTCCTTCCAGTCCATCATCAGCAATCCTTTTGCTTGCTTTTCCTCTCTCTCTCTCTCTCTCTCTCTCTCTCTCTCTCTCTCTCTCTCTCTCTCTCTCTCTTCTCTCTCTCTCTCTCTCTCTCTCTCTCTCTCCATCTCTCTCTCTTTCTCTCTCACATTCTCTCTCTTGCTGGACATCATCCACTCGACACAAACCTCCCGCTCACCCTTCCATCCAACCCTGATATAATAATATTATTTCTCAGTTGCATTCAGTTTTGATAGTTTCACTGACCTCGAAACGTTATTTGTGTTTTTTTTTCCGACAGACTGCCATACCTGCTGAGATTCTCCAACATTCTTTCAGACGGTGGAGAATGTTATTTCAGATCGCCAGCATCCACATTTGGTGTTGTTGTTGTTTCGTGGGATGCCAGAACCACTGGCAAGGGCAGTATTTGTTGTCCATCACAACTACCCTTGACTACGCGGCCATTTGTCAAGGCAATATGGAGGCAACCATATTGTTGTGGATCTGAGGTGACACTTAGTTCAGACAGTGCAAAAATGTTAGGTTTCTCTACCAAAGGTTATCAATTAAATATGAACAGAAATCCTACTGGTTTATGCTTGCCATGAGTGAAAGTAACTTTCATTCCAATTTTTGATATTGGAACTTAAATTTAGTCATCGGCTGTGGTAGGATTTCTGACAATGCTTTTAGAGTCATGACTTGCGCCTCTGAATTACACAGTCAGTGTAATTATTACTCTGTTTAAGAGTCCCTGTTATGAAGTAACTGTAGAGAAAATAACACGTTTGTGGTCAAAATATTTGTAACTGGAGGAGAGGTCAGAAGAGAACTGAAGCCATAAAATCTGTCGTTAACGAAGGGGTACATGATAGCGAAGTCAGCAACAGAACTCAGGCAAGTCTGGAGATTGGGGATATTATGAAGGGGGGCGTCGGCAGGTTTGATGACAGAGAGAATATGGAGATATAAAACAGTTCACGGTAAAGAGGAGACTCAAGGTTCCGAACAGTTTTTTACCTTCTCAGATGTTTATGAGTAAGCAGTTTGGAAATGCATAAGAATGAAGTGGCGTTTGTGACTGAAAGTTTATGTTTTTGTTAAATATAATCAACCAGAATAGCAATAACATTCAGCATCATTCATAGAATTGATAGAGATAAGCTTACCAGGCACACCAATGATAGCGAGGATGGGATAGTACCCAGCTTGAATAATCATCAGTACGGCTCGTATCCGCAACTCTAACCATGGCCAATCCTGAGAAAGCCAGTGAAGACCCGAGGATAAACTCCTGTCCATTGTTCTAACATTCCAGCCTAATGTTCTCAGATTCTGATCCATTGTTGGAACATTCCAGGCTAATGTTCTCAGATTCTGATCCATTTTGGAACATTCTAATGTTCTCAGATTCTGATCTCTCTTTCTCTGCAGCTGCTGATCCCAATCTTGCTGAGGTTGACTCTGCGCCGAATACTATGGCATAACAAGTTGAAAGAAGTCCCTAATTATGGAAGAGCGATATCCTCCAGTGACCCAGTTAGGTCCAGGAAGACTGATATCAATCACAGTCACTGAACAAACAGCTGTAGTTAACCCATTTCACGGCAACTCTGATATATCACAATAATACTTGGTTGTGTGGGATTTTGATATCGATGATTATTGGGCTAATGGCACATCTCCAGTTGTAAACATCGAGGTAAAGGAGAGACATAATTCTTTCTCTTCACAACCTCGATGATTCTACTGTTTTTTGGCAATATAAGAATTGCTGGGCTCCCGAGGCCGTCTGTGTCTGATCACCAGGCCTGCTGCATCTTTTTGCTTTATTTATATATGTTTAACTTTGACTTTTGTCTGTCCAGCATTAAATGGCTTAGGTGGGTTTAGGCATTTTTAAGAGACACCCACAGAGCCATAGACGATGTAAATGCAGTCCATTCCTTATGTTCTTGCAGCCGCGGCCTTGTCCTGTGGAGTGATGGTCAAACTCTTGCAGAATCAGGATTCTTAGTTTTACCTTTCGCCAGTTATTGCTGGAGCCTCAGCAGGGTTGGAAGGCAGTAAATCTCTCCCGGGTGCTACACATTGTCTCTGAGATTTCTCTCTGAAGTGTCTTTTGATGTTCTTTCCTCCTGGATTGGAGAACTGCATGTCAGACAATCTGTTTCCTGCATTTGTTTTTTGACATTTGTGTGCTTATCCGATGATACCATATTGGAGCAGTTACTGTATAGTAGTTAAATAAACTATTATTCTGCTAAGTTTTACAACAGAATTAAGTTTTGCAAATTCCTCTTCCTTTTGTTGTCTTTTATCGACAGTCTTCGAATAAATTGTGTTTTGCTTAATGTCGAATATTTCGACAAAGTAAATTCTATCTCAATCACAGCACCTCACATTTACCAGCGGAATGGGCCGAGCTGGAGGAGTGATAATCATGTCAGGAATTATATCGGATACCCAATCCACCTCTCAGATCCAGCCCGGACCCGTACAAGCCCAGATGAGGTACCTCCTCAACATAAAGCACTGCGTAGACCAGGCTAGTGTACTGCTCAGCAATCAGTTCAGGATCGAACACTGTTTAGAGCTCACATGTTCACTACTTCTGTGTCCAACAGTGCACTGATCTATAAACTTGGACTCGATGATCTGTTCAGCACAGGGCGCTGTGCAGAACATACAAAGGCATTGTTCTATAAACACGGACTGGATATCTGTGCAGCATGGGGAGCTGTGCAGTGAATAGCAGTGAATTTATCTTTTAATCTGGAGCAGTTACCTTCCCAGAATACGCAGCTGTGTGCACCAATCGCTGAATTGCTATGTAACACTATGCTAGATCACTGCCCAGCGTGGGGAAACTAGTAGTTCATGCTGGAAGTGACAGGATGTGCAGCACCTCTCCATTTACAGCTCCATATCTCCATTGTGGCATGACACAGGAGTGCTGTGGGTGTGAAATTCACTGCCAGACAGAGATGGCGGGGGAATCAGTTTAAATACCAACAAATGGGAGGAACTTGGTTAAAAGAGAGGGGGAGATTAAGAGAGAATTTCAGAGAAGGGTCTGATGATAGGAAAAGTTGTGAAATGAGAACATTTCGATAGCATCTTGCAATATAAGCCACTGTTTCTAGGAATGATGGGTGAGCAGGATATTGGTGTAAGTTAAGGTGATTGAGAGTTTTGGATAAGCAATTGTCCTGCAGCGTTGTAACTGGGAGTAGGATCAGCAGAGTCTTCAACTCATTGGGCTGAATCGTACAATAATTTGTCTCAGTGCCATTTTCATCGAATGTGACTGAAGGAAAATCTGCACGAGGCAGAGCTAGTTTCCTGGTGTTATCTTATCGAACACAACTGATTAACTACCCATTCCACCCCATGGTGTCCCTCTCATTCAACGCCAGCCCGATTTTCCCACCCATTATGGCTGGCAGTGCTCACTATCGCCCGGATGCCCATGGATATTCATTGATCCCTGGTACTGCTGCCATTATTAAAAGGCCAATGGGCACACGGTTGAGCTTTCTCAGTTTGGAGCTGCCCTGCACAGTTTATCCGAGCATGGCAGATAAGGGAAAATTACACCACAGCTTGTCGACAGGGGCACGGAGGTCCTGGTGATTGTTCTAGTACGGTGGGGGACAATTCTCTTCCCAGAGCATGTTCTGAGCACACCACCCAGCTCAGTGCAGTATCTGCGGTCGAAGAAAAGTCCAGCAATACAGGAAAAGCATCAATACCCTTCCCCGTTCTGTCAGGATAAAGGTCACCGTATTCTCTCTACTATCTCACACTCATCGTATATCTGTTAGCGCCTTCCCCAGAATAAGGCTCCATCATTCTCACCACTGCAATGCAGCTCTCTCTCTCGCTCTCTCTCTCTCTCACTTATGCAATACCCCGACATGGTTATAAAATGTTCTTTATGAGTGCAGTTTCTAGAATTCTCTGGATGATGTCGGTTGTACATTGTTCCAGATAATTTTCAAAATAATTCAACTTCAGCAAAATGTTCATCCCCCAGCATGTAACGCATCAGAGGAAGGAGTAGCGTTTTACTTTTTTATATATCACTCAGAATGAAAGTGCATCATGAGGCCATTAAGCCTCTCAAATATGCTCCACGATTCAGACAAAGGGAGCACCTAAACACTTGAAGACTCACTCTCTTCTTGAAGACAGACGCCACTTTGCAGTTTCGCCAGTTTCACTGGAACACTCCTGTAATCCCGAGAGTTATGGAATATTTCACACAGTGCCGCCAGTCACTCTGTAACCACTTCTATTAAAACAAGCTATGAATTGATGATGAGCTGTTTACCTTTGGTCTTTTCTGTTTGAGAAAAGCTTTGTTCATTTTGTTAGAGACAGTACAAAACTTCCAATTTTGTTTATAATATTGGAACTCTTCGTGCCTTCCCCTGTGAGGGACGATGTAAAATACTGTTTTAAATTCTCTGCCTGTTCCCTGAAACCAGTTCCCCAGTCACATCCTCCAGGTATCCCACATATACTTTTTTGCCTTCCTTCCAAGGGTCACACACACATCATGAATGTTTTTTATTCGATATCGGAATACTCTTGCGGCTAGTTTATTTTCATATTTCTTGCCAGTTTTGAAATGTTTTTTTCTTTGTATTTTGTTTTATACCATCTGCTTCTTGTTCCAAAAGTAAACTTCACAAATATGGCCGACGCTCGAGCTCACCAATCTGAATTCTTTAGTTTGTGATTGATTAGTATCCTTCAAGGCCTTTGTGCATCAAGGGTGGTTCATCTTCACATCTTCATATCATCTTCTTTTTCACCAGAGCCAAACATTACTGAGAGTTATTAATCAGTACCTGCTTAAATGTTCCCACACCTTCACCCTCCCACCCCCACCCTACCCCCACATACACACACATCTGCTGACCTTCATCTGTGTCTATTTTCACACTCCGTGTTTGACCAGGTATATGACATAAATCTGCATTTGAAATGCCTAGCTCTTTTCAATCATTCAGGGGGAACCTACGTTTGGGGCTGAACACATGATCAGCGGAGGCTGACTCCATTCTCCCAGTTTCCCTGTCTCTGTCATTTCTGTTCGATGATGCCACGTTCCTTTGGGAAGCTTCCTACATGTCATCCTTTTCTCTCAAACGAGAAATCCCCTATGTCTGTCCCATCTCCCTCACTTCTGCCCTCACTCTGTCCCCTCCTTCCCAGAACAATGATAGTTCTCCTCTTGTCCTCACTTCCTGCTGCACTAGAATCTGCATTCACAGAATCATCCTCCGCCACTTCCACACCTCCAGCAGGACAGCACCATCAAACACATCTTCCCCTCCCATCCACTGTCAGAAATTCACAGGGACCATTCCTTCTGTGGCACGCTCCATTACCCAGAACATTTCCCCTCACCCCATGGCACCTTCCCATGTAAATGCAGAAGCTGCAACTTTTGCCAATTCATCTCTTCCCTCTTCACTGTCCAAGGCTCTAAACACACCTTCCAGGTGTAGCAGCATTTCACTTTTACGCTTTCAATCCAATCTCCTGTCATTGCCGCTCACAATGCAGTCTCCTTTACATTACTGAGCTAAACAGAAACTGCTTTGATGAACATCTCCACTCTGTCTGTAGGAATGACCCTGACATTCTGATTGCTCCCCATTTCAATTACCTACATTGCTCTCAAGATAATGAGAATTCTTTGAGGAGGTAACGACGGGTTGGACCAGAGAGAGTTACTGATCTGAACTTCCAGAAAGCCTCTGATATGGTACCCCACAGGAAGCTGCAGAGTAAGATTAGGACCCATGGTGTCAAAGGACAGGTACTAGCATGGATAAAACGTTGGCTCTCTAACAGGATGCAGATTGAGGATAAAATTGTCTCTCTCAGGATGGCAGACGGTGACTAGCAGTATTCCACAAGTCAGTGTTTGGATCACAAAATTTCACTTTATAGGTTAATGATCTGAGTGGCGGTACAGAAGGCATTCTGGCTACGTTTGAAGATGAAGCAAAGATAGGTAGAGGGGCACCTAATATTGAGGAGGTAGGGAGCCTACAGAAAGATTTCGACAGTTGAGGTGAGTGGGAAAAGGAGCAGCAGATGGAATGCAATGTGGGAGAGTGTGAGGTCATTCACTTTCTTATGAAGAATATAGGCATGGACTATTTACTAATGGGAAAAAAAAAATCACAACTCTGAGTAACAAAGGGACTTGGGATTCCAAGCGCAGGATTCCCCTTAGATAAACTTGCTGGTTGAGTCAGTAGTTAAGAAGGCAGATACAATGTTGTCATTCATCTTGAGAGGAGTAGGATGTAATGCTGGGGATTCCGAGGCTTTCTAAGGCTCTAATCAGTATTTTGTGCCTCATACCTCAGGAAGGATGTATTAGACTTGGTGTATGTCAAGAGAAGGTTCACCAGAAATGAGAAGCTTAACACATGAGGAACATCGGAGAACTCTGGGATTTTACTCGATGGAGATTAGAAGGATGAGGGCCGATCTAATTGAAACTTACGG
>NW_026869056.1:283126-436295 GCF_020745735.1 Hemiscyllium ocellatum
GTTTTAAAGGATAAAACCGGACAGAACACTGGGCACACTAACTTCAGCATCCGAAAAGGTAAACCACCAGGCCTGTCAACCCCTACAGATACCCCCCTCCTAAGACATCTGAGATCATGTGATAACACTGACAGAGCTTTTTCCACAGACTGCATACAAACATTGGGAAATGAGTAGGTACTTCAACACAGTGAGCCTCCCAACGTTCTCATCATGCAGTCCTCACTTGTCCCTAACGTAATGGAAGGATGTGATCACAGTTTCCAGAATGCTGAAATGCCGACATTTCGACAGTATCCTGTAAGATGAGCCAGTGCTTCGTGAATGATGGGTGAACAGGATATTGTGTGGATATCAGAGAGTTTTGGATTAACATTTGTCTGCAGCTTTGTAAATGGGAGTTGGGTCAGAACAGACTTCGATCCATTGGGCTGAATCTAACAATAATTTTATCTCAGTGCATTTCCGTTGAGCGTGACAGAGGGATCGTCTACACGAGGCTGAGCTAGTTTCCTGGTGCTAACTTATCTAACTCACTTCATTAACTACCTATCCCACCCCAGGGTGTCCCACTCATTCAATACCTGCCCGATCTACCAACCATCATGGCTGGAGGGACTCAGCATCGTCTGGATGCCCACGGATATTCCGTGATCCCTGGCATTGGTGCCATCTTTAAAAGGCCAAGGTGCACACGGCTGACCTTTCTCAGTTCAGAGCTGCCCTGCACAGTTTACCCCAAGCATGGCAGATAAGAGGCAATTACACCACGGTTTTGTCGACAGGGGTATGGAGGTCCTCGTGGATGGGCTAGCACAGAGAAGGACCATTCTCTTCCCAGAGGGGGCCACACCACCAGACCTACCGAGCACGGTCTGAGCTCACCACCCAGCTCAGTGTAGTATCTGCGGTCTGAAGAAATGTCCAGCAATACAGGACAAGCATCATAACTTTCCCTGCTCTGTCAGTATAAGGTCCACTGTATTGTCTCTGCTCCTCAGACTCACTGTATTTCTGTTTATAGCACCGACGCCGAGCAAGGCTCATGTGCCATCACCCTCACTAATTGCGTGCAACACTTCCCTCCTCTTTCTCTCTCTGCTTCTCTCAAATCCAGTGTACCCCCTACATTAAGAACGCTGCATGTGTACAACGCTGTGGACAGACCCGACCGAAAACCTCTTCATTCCGTCCCCCTCCCCCCCCCCACCTAGAGCAGTACGATCACCAGGCCCCACACTCACTCACTCCCTCCCTTTCTCTCCCAATCCAGAGAAAAAGGCTGGAATAGGACAGGAAAGGCCAAGCCGAGTGGTGGAGTGCCGGACATTTGTTCCCTTAGACCCTTCTCCCCGCCATGTGGGGAGACCTTGGTTTGAGCCGGAGAGGACGGGGATGCCTCGTGTGGAGATTCTGAAACATCCACGTCCCACGGACCGAGTAAGGAGCAATGTTCAGTGATTGTAATTCTCACGTTAAACCCGCTGGCAGCCTCGTTCCTTTTTCCCCCATCACAACTTAGAAACCTTGGCCCAGATTCCATCTCGCTTTTTTATGGAGCTGGTACAAATGGAATACCCACGGTCTTTGGTGGGCAGGAGGGTGGGCTCATAACACATCATAAGCACCACCTCCCAGGAAGGGAGCACGGAGGCCCCTTCCTACACTCCTCCTGCAAACAGCTCAGATACTGAAACTAATCTGTGAAAGTTACTGCTCTCCTCACTTGTCCTGACATCTTCAATAATCTGTGCTCAAATATACCCAGGTCCTTCTGCTCCTGCACCCCGTTTATAACTGTACAGCCTGTTTCCTTCCATAGTACATCACCTCATATTGTCCTGATTTGATTGTCGATGAAATATACCTGAACTTAGAACATAGAACATAAAAAATACAGCGCAGTACAGGCCCTTCGGCCCTCGATGTTGCGCCGACCAAAGTCTACCTAACCTACACGAGCCCAATAACCTCCATATGCTTATCCAATGCTCGCTTAAATGACCATAAAGAGAGACAGTTCACCACTGCTCCTGGCAGGGCATTCCATGAACTCGCAACCCGCTGAGTAAAGAATCTACCCCTAACATCTGTTCTATACCTACCACCCCTTAATTTAAATCTGTGTCCCCTAGTAACAGCTGACTCCATTAACAGAAAAAGGTTCTCAGTGTCTACCCTATCTAAACCTCTAATCATCTTGTACACCTCTATCAAATCTCCCCTAAACCTTCTTTTCTCAAATGAGAACAGCCCCAAGTGCCTCAGCCTTTCCTCATACGATCTTCCTAACATGCCAGGCAACATCCTGGTAAACCTCCTCTGCACTCGTTCCAATGCCTCCACATCCTTCCTATAGTATGGCGACCAAAACTGCACACAATACTCCAGATGAGGCCGCACCAGAGTCTTATCCAACTGCAACATGACCTCAGGACTCTGGAACTCAATTCCTCTACCAATAAAGCCCAGTACACCATATGCCTTCTTCACAGCTCTATTTACCTGGGTGGCAACTTTCAGAGATCTGTGTACATGGACACCAAGATCCCTCTGCTCATCCACACTACTAAGTAGCCTACCATTAGCCCAGTAATCCATCTTCTTGTTACGCCTACCAAAGTGAATGACTTCAGACTTAGCTACATTGAACTCCATTTGCCACCTTTCTGCCCAGCTCTGCAACTTATCTATATCCCGCTGTAACCTGCCACATCCTTATTCGCTGTCCACAACTCCACCGACTTTCGTGTCATCCGCAAACTTGCTCACCCAGCTTTCAAGCCCCTCCTCTAGATCATTTATAAAGATGACAAACAGCAATGGTCCCAAAACAGATCCTTGTGGAACACCGCTAGTAATTGCACTCCAAGATGAACCTATTCCATCAACTACTACCCTCTGTCTCCTTCCAGCCAGCCAATTCCTAATCCAAACCTCTAATGCACCCTCAATGCCATACCTCCGTAGTTTTTGCATTAGTCTACCATGGGGTACTTTATCGAACGCCTTGCTAAAATCCATATACACCACATCTACTGCTTTACCCTCGTCCACCTCCTTAGTCACCTTCTCAAAGAACTCAATAAGGTTTGTGAGGCACGACCTGCCCTTCACAAAACCATGCTGACTATTCTTGATCACATTATTCCGATCCAGACGTTCATAAATCCTATCCCTTACAATCTGTTGTTGTGGTTCTGCTCGCCGAGCTGTAAGTTTTTGCTGCAAACGTTTCGTTCCTGGCTAGGGAACATCATCAGTGCGGTGGGAGCCTCGTGTGAAGCGCTGCTTTGATGTTTCTTCCGGTATTTATATTGGTTTGTTCTTGCCGCTTCCGGGTGTCAGTTCAGCTGCAGTGATTTGTATCTGGGGTCCAGGTCGATGTGTCTGTTGATGGATGTTCTTGCCGTTTCCGGGTGTCAGTTTCAGCTGTAGTGGTTTGTATATGGTGTCCAGGTCAATGTGTCTATTGATGGAGTTTGGGGATGAAACCACTACAGCTGAAACTGACACCCGGAAACGGCAAGAACATCCATCAACAGACACATCGACCTGGACCCCAGATACAAATCACTGCAGCTGAAACTGACACCCGGAAGCGGCAAGAACAAACCAATATAAATACCGGAAGAAACATCAAAGCAGCGCTTCACACGAGGCTCCCACCGCACTGATGATGTTCCCTAGCCAGGGAACGTAACGTTTGCAGCAAAAACTTACAGCTCGGCGAGCAGAACCACAACAATGGATACCCGAGCTACAAATCTTCAATCAGACCTTACAATTCTCTCTAAGACTTTGCCCACAACAGAAGTGAGACTCACTGGCCTATAGTTACTCGGGCTATCCCTACTCCCCTTCTTGAACAAGGGGACCACATTCGCTATCCTCCAGTCTTTTGGCACTATTCCCGTAGACAATGACGACATAAAAAATCAAGGCCAATGGCTCTGCTATCTCCTCCCTAGCTTCCCAGAGGATCCTAGGATAAATGCCATCAGGCCCAGGGGACTTATCTATTTTCATCCTTTCCAGTATTCCCCAGACCTCTTCCCTACATACCTCAAGGCCATCCATTCTAATCACTTGTGACTCAATATTCACATCAGCAATAGTGTCCTGTTCCTGAGTGAATACTGACGAAAAGTATTGATTTAGTGTCTCTCCAATCTCCTCCGCCTCCACGCACAACTTCCCACTACTATCCTTGACTGGACCGATACCTACCCTAGTCAACCTTTTATTCCTGACATACCTGTAGAAAGCCTTTCATGTCCCATTCTCGCTGCTCTTAGCTCTCTCTTTAGATCCTCCTGGTTACCTTATAACTCTCAAAAGTTGGCATTGTCCTGTTGTTGTTGTACTCTGTCCTCCACACACTTTGCAATTCTTCCAGGTTTGGTGACATCAACAAGCATCGAAGTTGTCATAGTGTCACATTCCAGTCAAAATAACTGAAAGAGAATGTGGCGCTGGAAAAGTAGAGCAGGTCAGAAAGTAATGACTGCAGATGTTGGACATCAAAGCCGACAGTGTGGTGCTGGAAAAGCAAAGCATGCCAGGATAGAATCCGGATTACAGACAGGGCTGATGAAGGTCTTATACCTGTACTGCCAATTCTCCTGGTCTTCGGATGCTGCCTGACCTGCTGTGCTTTTCAGGCACCACGCTCTCAGCTTTGATCCCTAACATCTGCCGTCCTTACTTTCTCCTGCAGATCAATTGAAATACTGACAGACTCACTGGTGTGATCAAGGCATACACTGATATCAAACGAGCGTCAAAAATAACAACACACATCCCAAAGACCCAGAGAAAAAAAAAAGTCATGCTGCAAACAGAGAAATAGAAACAATGTGGCACATCTTACTGAGTGGGTGAAATAGTGAGAATTTATCACAGAGAAAGAGAAATACCGATCGACTCCCATGTTTGTCTCGTGTCAGTGTATCTGTATATGTGTGTGTGTGTGTGTGTGTGTGTGTGTGTGTGTGTGTGTGTGTGTGTGTGTGTGTGTGTGTGTGTGAGCTCATGCCCATTTAATCGTATGTCTGCATCTGCGTGTATATATTAGAGTGTGTAACTGTGCGTATTAGCATTTGTGTGTATCTCTGTGTGGGACTGGTCTGATGGTCCCTGCGTTGCTTAATGTGATGGAATTCGACATTCTGCTGGCCTCTTCACTCCACTGCATAGACAGTGATGGAAGGTGAAAACCGTCTGGAATTCAGTCAGAGAAGGTGAGCAGCAGGTCACAGCATCATACAAGCTAACAGCAACATCAATAGAAATACACACAGACACACCCACACACACACACACACACACACACACACCCACACACCCACACACATGCATGCAGTCTCTCTCTAGAGGGGTGCGGAGAGGATTTCAGCTGTACTGGGGCTTATATAGAGAAACGTCTGAACCCCCTCTGCCATGTAGAATTAATTTTTCTTTGGGAGGTATTAATGACAAACATTAAGGAGTGTTCACACAGCAGTTGTCTTCAGTGAACCATTGATGGAATGAGACGAAATAATTTCATTGCACGTTCTGCTAGTTGCATTTTATTTGCTCTACACTCTGACAAATGATAAGTGCGAAAGCATTCTCAATGACCCAATGGTGCCAGCAGATCAATGCTAGACATGTCCGCCTCCTTCTCTAATATCTCAGAGACAGCATTGCAAGGGATCAGACAAACTCCTTTCTGTTGCCAAGGCTATTCTGTGAAGCATCGCATAGCCGCACAATGTGAGTGATTCGCAGTAATTGATACATTCTCAAACAAACGATGAGCTCTCCGCTTTCCTCCTGTAGTCTAAAGATGTGCAGATTAGGTAGACTGACCATGCTAAATTGCCCATAATGCCCAGGGATATGCAGCTTAGATGGATTAGCCATGTGAAACACAGGGTTACCGGGATGGAAATGATTGTATGACATTCTATGGCAGGTCAGTGTGAACTAGATGGACTGAATTCCACACTGATCGGATTCTATGAAACGTGTTGGTTGCACAGTGGAGTTGGTGAACCAGCAGTAGTTGATATTACATCCTTTTAAACAAACGAGGAAACAAGGTATTATCCCCCATTTCAATTAATCCACTGTTCCCAAAATAAGAGCGATCCCATTACACAGTGTTACAGATGAGATCAGAACTCTGAAAAGTGATTAAGAAGTTAGTCTGGACCCTAACTTTTTCTTGTTTTAAAGGTAAATGTAAGGTGCCGTGTTCCAGATCCAATTTAATAGATCAAACGAATTGACATTACGCAAAGCATAAATTATTCGAACACGATAGTAAAAGTATAATCAAAGAAAGATGAACGTGGAATAACTTAACTCGATTGGAAAACTGAGCAAAACTTAAAGAATTGTTTTACTACTAAACAGTAACTGTTCCAATGTGGGAACAGCTCATAAATACACCCTGGGTACAAAATTCAGAAAAACAAATTGCAGGACAACGCAAATCCTGCAACCCAGAAGGGAAAATTCAGAGAGAGTAGCAGCCAGCGACATGTAGTACAGTTTCCAACCCTGTTGAGATCCCGGCTACAACTGCTGCAAACTACCGACTATACGCCCTGGTTCTATGAGAGCTTGACTGTACTCATTGAGGCTGCTTGTATTGTGCCAACTTTAAGAAAAAAAACTAAGGCTTCACAAACTATTTGCTCTAGTTGCTCTGGAAGATTGCTCGATACCTGTGCCTGGAAATAACTTTAAAGAGCCCAGGATAAAATAATTTATCAAGATAGTCTGATTTCTCTTCACAGAAGTTGCCAGTTCCGCTGAGATTTTCCAAGAGATGCTGTTTTTTTGTTCCTGATTTACAGCAGTACGTTGTGAGTAGAGTTTTATTTTGATTTTCGTCTTGTGAAACTGAAACCAGTGAGTGCTCCAGGGATCAGTTTATATCTGTTATCAGAAGTTCTTTTGGTTTGCGGGAAAAAAAATCATTTGATTTAGAAACTTCCAAAGGTACTTCACTTTATTGTTTCTGAGTTGAAGCCCTTGTATTATGAAGGATATGCATTTTAGGTCTCTGTATAAGTGATTTTTCTCCTTTACTAAACAAGATCTTGAAAACCGTGTATCAGGTGAATACCTGATGGACATTCCCTCTTGTATGGGAGACTAAAACTAGGAAATCTATTTTAAGAATAAGTATTCACTTTGACACAGATATTGGAAAGTCATTAACTTTTTTTTATAAAAAGCAAAAGAATCATGGTCACAGAGTCGAACAACATGGAAGCACACCTTTTGTTCAACTAATACTACCAACCTAACTTTGGCCCATATACCTCTAAACATTTCCTATGCTTGTACCTACCCAAACATCTTTAAAATGTTGTAACTGTACCTGCACCCACCACTTCCTTTGAAAGTGCATTTCACACACTGATATCTCGATGTAAGAACAAATTGCCCCTCAAGTACTTTTGAAATCTTTCTCTTCTCACTTTAAAGTATTCTTGCTGATTTAGAAATCCTCCGTCCGAGGGAACAGAAACATGCCTTGCACTTTATCAATATTTCTCATGACTTTATAATGTTACCCTTGGATCTTCTGCAGTCTAGGGAATCAAACATATGATCCGATCCAATCTCTCCTTATACCCCAATCCCTCCATTCTTAGCAACGTTCCAGGAAATATATTTTAACCCTAATCAGCTTAATAATGTCCTTCCTCTGACTGAGGGATCAGAATTGGACTCAGTACTCCAAAAGAGGCCTTATCAATGCCCTGTACAACCTCAGTATGAAATGCCGACACCTATCGTGAAACGTCTGGTCGACCAAGGCAAACGTACTGAATGCCTTCTAAAATCCTTTTTCCATGTTTGATATAAAGTTCAAAGACTTATGTACCAAAATCCCTCGATCTCTCTTGCCTAAAGTACTACCTGGGGCCGTATAATTATGAGATGTACTTCATGCACTTGTTTATTTTATCAAAATGCAGTACCTCACATTTACTTTATCTAATCTCCATCTGTCACTCCTCAATCCATTGAACTAATTGAACAATATCTCCTTGCAATCGCAGACACCTGTCTCATTGCCCAATATAGCAGCAATTTTGGTGTCATCTGTAAATGTACCAACCATGCCTTCGATATTATCATCCTGTCCTTTTACATCAATGACAAATGAAAGTCCATCCAGTACTGATCCCTATGGAACACTGCTTGTCGCAGGCTTCCAGGCCAAAGCAAAATCCTCTATTCTGTCTCCTTCTGTAAAACCGAATTTATATCAAGTTATCAAGCTTACCCGCAATCCCATGTGCTCTAACTTTATTTATTAGTCTACCATGCAGAACCTAATCAAAGGCTTTGCTAATGTTCATTTAAACAACATCTACCATTCTGCTACAATCAATCTTTCTGTTTACTTCATTTAAAACAAACTAAAATCATGTTTGTAAGACATGATTCCTCTCATACAAAACCTTTCTGACCAATACAAATCAGCCATTCCCTTTCCAGTCATGTAAATCTTATCTTTCAGAATGTCTTCCAACAACTTACTCATCACCAATGTCAGACACACAGACTATCGTTTCCACGCTTTTCCTTCCAGCCTTTCTAAAGATGCAGTCTTACCCACCCTCCAGTCCTCCAGTAATTTACTTGTGTGTATAAATGATTCAACTATATCTGCTGAAACTTCCATAGTTTCAAAGAACAAAGATCAATGAAAAAATAACGAAGAATATTATAGCACAGGAACAGCCATTCACCCCTGCAAGCCTGCGCCGACCCAGTTCTTCTATCAAAGCATTTTTTCTAAGGATCTGTATCTCTTTACTCCCTGCCCGTTCATATATTTGTCTAGAGAGGTCTTAAATGACACTATGTGTCCACCATAATACCACTACTGGCAACGCGTTCCAGGAACCCCCACCCTCTGCATAATGAATTTACCACATATACCTCCCATCAACAGATCCAATCTCATGGCTCCTAGAAATTCAGTTCGCCACTCTGGGAAAAAAATCTTCTTGCTATCCACCCTACCTATACCTCTCATGATTTTGTAGACCTCATTCAGATTCCCCCTCCGCCATCTCTGTCTTTCGAATGATAATAATCCTAATCTACTCAACTTCTCTTCATAGCTTGCACCCTCCATATCAGGTAATAGCCTAGTGAACCTCTTCTGCACTCTCTGCAAATCATCCAAATCGTGTTGGTAATGTGGACGACCAGAAATGTACCAAATATAACGCTGAACCATAGTCTTATTGAACTGTAATATGACCTGCCAAATACTGTACTCAATACCTCGTTTGATGAAGGAAAACATTTCATACGTCTTCTTGACAAATCTATTGACCTGCATTGCCACCTTCAGGGATCAAATGACTTGAACAACCAGAAATCTCACTGTACAATAATTTTCCTCTGACATTTCCACTTACTGTATAATTCGCTCTTGAATTGTATCTTCCAAAATGCATGACCACGCATTTGACAGGATTGAACTCCATCTGCAGTTTCTCAGCCCAACTCTCCAACCTACATATCTTTCCTTCCACAATGCCCTGGCATACACATGATCCTGTTCTAGAAATTGATCAATCTTTATGGTTTCTCAGACCTTGCATGCACACAACACCCAAATCGCTCTGTGCTGGTCTTTTGTTTTCACAGTCTCTCTCCATATAAATAATCATTTGTTTTTTTTTATTATTCATTCTGAAGTGCTAGACATCACACTTTATTACAATGAACTCTATCTTCCAATTACATAGTGCAGATTACTTACATCCTGATGAAACTATGCACTCCAACCTAGCTTTACCAGCATCGAATATGCATTGATTGCATTCTACATCCCCCCCCCCCCCCCACACACACACACACACCCCAAAGAAATCCTTTAATACAGAGAATAAGCAACTGGGAGTCCAAGGGCTGACATTTGTGGTACTCCACTTACTATGGCTCTCTGAACTCACACAGACATATTCATCAAGATTCACTCCTTTGTGTCTGCACAAATGGTCAATCTCTGAACAATAACCCACAAGTTCCTACCTTGTGCAATACATACTTTATATGGTCGTTCACAAAATGCTTACCAAATCTAATTATACAATCTAAGGTTTCACTTTTATTATCACTGCTTCTCCTTTTCATATAACTCGATTGAGTCTGTTCAATTCCATTAAGTTATTGTAAATCACAGTTTATTTTCCTGAATAATGGACTCAAGCAGTTTCCTAATAATAGACGTAAGGCTACCTGGCCCTTATTTCCATGCTTTATGCCTTCCTCCTTCCTTGAAGACAGGCATCACAGTAAGACCTTTGAATCCACTGAAATCCCCTTGGACTGTAGTGATATTTCAACAAATGCCAGGAATATGTCTGGAGCACATTCTTTCGAAATCTGACTACTAGCTTTTGGTCGATAGTTTATTCATAATCATATCCTTTATCAAACGAGTTCTCCTGAAAAAAAAAGGCCTGCGATCCTTTGGGATATTCTCTGTCGAAACAGTGTCACAACCAATATAAAATAGTTGTTTGAGTTATTTGAGAGTTTCCGTTTTTCCTCTGGGAATTTCACGATGTCATCTTCCAATTGTTCCAAAAAAAGGTTTTAGCTATTCTTTTCTTTTTCTTATCGTTATTTCCACATGGAGCCTCATGTCATTTTTGTTTATACTTTGCAACAATTGACCTTCCTAAATCAATTGTCTCCAACTTGATTCGCTTTACAGCTTTCAACTGGTGGCCTCTAAAAAAAAGTCCCAAACTTCTAGTCTAGCAGCAATTTTCATCATTTGTGCGCCTGTGTTGTCATTAGGTACTCACCCTGACTATTTTTGCTTATCATACAAAGTTTACAATCTCATCAATTCCTTTTTGATGTTTTAAAATTTGTTCACGGAATCATTGGCTAGGTCAGCATTAATTGCCTATCCCTAATTGCACAGAAGGCAGTTCTGAGACAACCATATTACTGTGGGACTAGAGTCACATGTAGGCCAGACCAGGTAAGGATGGCAGATTCCTTCCGTAAAGGACTTTACTGAATCAGAGATGTTTGCCCAACAATTGACAATGGATTCATGGTCATCATGAGATTTTTAACTCGAGATTGTTTTCATGGAAATAAATTTTCACTATCTGCCGTGGCAGGATTTGAACTCGGGTCCTAGAAAGTTATCGGAGCCTATTAATTCAACAATTTAGCGATAATACCACAAGGCCGTCGTCTCCCAATCATGCTCGATTGTTGTGAACTGTTAATATAAATATCTGTCAATTTTATCAACTGAACTTCCTTTCAGTCTATTTTCAGCTCATTGTTAGCAACACGTTCTTGAGCTGTTGATAATAACACAAGAACTAGGAGCAGGAGTACCTTCGACCCTGCTCCGTCATTCAATAAGATTATGGCTGATCTTTTTGTGGACTCAGCTCCACTTACTCAACCTCTCACTGTATCCGTTATTTTCTTCCATTGTCAGAAAAAAAGCCTAATTTTAAAACAGTTTCCTGAATAGCGCCAATTACTTCCCGGGCAAGGAATTCCACAGATTAATAACCCTCTGGGTGAAGACATTCTTTCCCAATTCAGTCCTAAATCCTCTAATCTTGCAGCTATGCCTCTTATGCTAGTTTCACCTGTCAGTGGAAACATCCTCTCTCTTTCTATATGATCCATTCTCTTCATTGTTTTATATGTTTCTCAAATTCTCATTGTTCTGAATTCCAATCAATATAATCCCAATCTACTCAGTCTCTCCTCATAGATCACCACCCAACCCAATGCCGGAATGTACCTCAGCTGCACCCCTCCAGTGCCATCCTTTCTCAAGTACCGAAATGAAATCTACACACAGTACTGCAGATGTGATCTCACAGCACCTTGTACAACTGCAACATTACCTTTCTGCTTTTCAACTCAACCCCTTGAGCAATGAAGGAGAGAATTACATTTGCCTTCCTAACCACTCCTTGTACCTGCAGTCCAAAAGTCTTTAATTCATGCCTGATCCTTCTCAAACTTCCAAGGGGTTTCCCATGTGGATTCAAGTATGATCAGCTGAAGATGACTAACATGGAGTTTCAATTGATTGACAGAGAAGAATTGTGAAAGTCATGAGTCAAAGTTGCTGATATCTCTGTCTGACAGGGAGCTTCACGTGTGACGCTTTGGGAAGTAAATGAAAATACAAGCAATGACACAGTGCCACCAGCTGTACAGGGGCTCAAATCATGGTCAAGGAGGGAAACAGAAAGAAACACATTAATTTTAAGCACACATCTGGATGGGAAAACACGTTTGAGGGTCGATGAGAAATGATTTGAGGAATGAGACTAATTGGAGAAGTGATGCCCGAGACACTGATAAGAATGAGAACTTTAAAATGAGATATTCCCACACCAGAAACAACTGTAGGTCAATAATTATAGGGGTGGCAAATGAATTAGACTCCGTGTGTTGATGAACAAGCAGCAGAGTTGAGGATAAACTGAGATTATGGAGAGTATAAAGTGAGACGCCAATAAAACGATTATTAGAACAGTTGAGACTGAAGTAGACCGAGACATGGGTGAATGTTTTCAGAAGCAGAGTGTCTGAGGCAGGGATACAGATCGAGGCTGCCATACAGATATGACACTTAGGAAGAAACTCCATTCACTTTAAAATAGAATGCTGAAATTGTACACAAACTTGTTCAGGCTCAGGTAAAAGCTGAGAGAGGAATAAAGTCAGCGCAGGTGGGAGATCACAGCAGAGTTTGATGATGCGGACTCCTCTGTTATAACAGAACAGTCAGTATTGGCTAATTCAGGAATAATCTATGGATCAGAAGGCAGAAATAGAAATGAATTCATTTACAAAATAGATTCTTTCTACACCCTCATCCAGCTCATTTTTAAAAATGACAAAGGATATGTGACCAAAATAAATCCTTGCAGTGCCACAGTGGTAACTGAACCCCTGGATGAACATTTCCCATCAACTATCACCCTCTGTCTTCTGTCAACTAGCCAACTTCTGATCAAAATCACTAAACAACCCTCAAACCCATGCCTCCGTATTTTGTGAAATAGGCTACCGTGGGGAACCTTATAAAATGCTTTACTGAAATCCACCTACACCACATCAACCACTTTACGCTCATCCAGCTGTTTGTCCACCTTCTCAAATATTCCATCGGGTATCTGAAGCACGACCTACCCTTCACAAAACTATGTTTACTAGCCCTATCAACTTATTCCTTTCTAGATGATGCTAAATCCTATAACTTATAACTTTTTCCAATGCTTTATCCACAAATAAAGCAAGGCTCACTGGTCTATCATTCCCAGGGTTGTCTCCACTCCCCTTCTGGAATAAGAGAACAACATTTGCTATCCTCTAGTCTTCTAGCAGATTCCTGTAGACAATGACGACATAAAGATCAAAGCCAAACAGTCTGCAATCTCCTTCCTGGCTTTCCAGGGAATTGTAGGATAAACCCATACAACCCATGGGACTTATTTATTTTAACGCTTTCTAGAATTGCTCACACCCCTTCCATTTGAACCTCAGTCCCATCTAGTCTAGTGGCCTGTATCTCAGTATACTGCTCGACAACATCATCTTTTTCCAGAGTGAAGAATGACGTAAAGTATTTATTTTGCACATTCCCATCTCGTCTGCCTCAATGCACAGCTTCCCACTACTATCTTTGTTTGGCCCTAATCTTACTCTAGTTATTATTTCATTGCTGAAATACCTAGAAAAATCCTTAAGATTTTCCTTGATCCTATCTTCCAACGGCTTCACATGTCCTCTTCTGGCTCGTTTCATATCTTTCTTGAGATCTTTCCTGGCTAATTCGTAGCTCTTAAGCGCTCTAACTGAGCCCTTCATGTCTCAGCATAACATCAGACTTATTCTTCCTCTTGACAAGATATTCAACTTCTTTAATAAACCACGGCTCCCTCGCTCGACCACTTCCTTCCTGTCTGACAGGCATATACTCTTAAAGGACACACAGTAGCTATTCCTTGAATAAGCTCCACATTGCAATTGTACACAATCCCTGCAGTTTTCTTCCCCATCCAATACATCCTAAATCTTGCCGCATTGCATCCTATTTAAGCTTTCTCCCAGCTACTACTCTTGCCCTGCCGTATGTACCTATTTCTTTCCATCGCTAAAGTAAACATAATAAAAATGTGATCGCTATCACCAATTTGCTCACTTACCTCCAAATCTAAAATCGTGCCCAATTCATTACCCAGTACCAAATCCAATGTGGCATCGCTCCTTTTTAGTCTGTCTACATATCGTGTACACATTGGACAAAAACTGACACATCTAAAGTACTTGCACAATAATGTTCCCAGACAATATTTTGAAAATTAAAGTTCCCCATAACAATTACGCTGTCACTCTCGCTCGTATCGAGAATCATTTTTGCTATCTTTTCGACTACATCTCTGGAACTATTTGGAGGCCTATAGAAAACTCCCAACAGGGTTACCTCTCCTTCCCTGTTTCTAACACCAGCTCTTACTACCTCAGCAGACGAACACTCAGACGTCCTTGCTGCGACTATAATACTGTCCTTGATCAACAATGCCACACCATCTTCCCCAACGCCCCCATCTCTTACAGTCTTCCCTCTTCTTACTGAAACATCTAAATACAGAAACCTGCAATAACCTTTCCTATCACTGCTCTACAATGTCTCTTAAATGGCCACAATATCGACTCCCACGTTCTAACCCATGCTGCAAGTTCACCCAAGACATTCTGCGTGCTCCTTGCATTAACGTAGACACACAGTAAATCAGCTTCTTGCTTGATGGTGCCCTCTTGCGACGTTGAAACCATTTTTCTTCTCACTGTTCTCAACCTCCTGTATGTTGGAACTAAAATTTTGGTTCCTATCCCCCTGCGAAATTAACTTAAACTGTTCCGTGGGGTATTTCAAATTCTCCCTCACTATTGGTACCCTTCTGGTTCAGGTGAAGAGCATCCTGTTTGGAGATTTTCCATCTACCTCATAAAGAGACCCAATTATCCAGGAATCCAAAACCTCTATCCTGCATCTTCCCTTTAGCCATGTGTTCAGCTCCTCTGGTTCCCTATTCCTCACCTATTAATTTCATGCAATTCTTTGTCATTACTTGTCATGGCATCTGCAATATGCCTCAGAGTAAATCATTACATTTCCTTAGCCAGCACCTTCAAAACCGACAAACAAATCCACCCCGAGGGACCAGTGCAGCAGGTAGGTGGGAACACCACAATGACAAGTTTCTCCGCAAGTCACTTGCTCATCCTGCCTTGGAAACATATTGTTCATTCCGAGTTTGTGTGTCGTAACTCTCGAATTCCCTCTGAATGTCATTTTCGTTCTATCTACACGAAATAGCCTTCAGCAGACCAAGAAACAATCAATTGCAAGATAACCTGCGAAGAACAATAAACAATGGCTACATAGGTGTTCACTGGTACTTCTGAGATTATTTTCTGTCATCCTCTCGGAAAACAGAAACAATGTGTACACCTTGCATGGAGTAGGTTCTCTCCATCAGCTAATGGATACATCAATGGACAGCATTGTGGGAGATGATGTAATTTACATCTACTCCTGCCTGGGAAGTTCTGGATCATAGGCACTCAATAAAACCGTGACCTTCATGATTAATGTGAGGCCAGTCTTCACCTGGTGTAAGTCTAAATAATTTGTTGAAAGAGATTGGGTGACACAGCTGTGACACAACCTCTTCTTTGAACAAGACTTGCCTCACTCTGTGCTCCTGCTTTCCCAATTTGTTGGGGAAGTGTTCCTGGAAAACTCAGGATGTATTGGTCATATCCAAACTGCCTCAACTCCCTGCCCTAGCCCAACATCAGCCTCCTACTTCTTTACATGGATTTCCCTATTCTAAAATGTTTTCTCAGTTTGTCAGTCACATTGGATATCCTAAGTGAATCTATGCTGCAGCTCAAGTACAACTGAGGAAACCTCTCCAATTACTTTCCACAGAGTTAAGTATGTTACTTTCCACAAATACACAGCATGACCACTTATTGGTGATTACAGTAGTTTCGTTCCCTGATATCTTCTGTTCATTTCTCTTTCTTTGGAGACAGTGTCAGATGTTCCAGTACTCTCAACAATTTGAATATTGGGACACTCCATCTCTCCAGCGAAATGAATGACTGTGTATATTGTACCATTTTCTGATGGTCAGCATCTTGAACACCAACACCAGTAGTACCTTTGGATGTAACATTGAAACATAGAAAACGTAGAAATACAGACGATAGGAGGAGGCCATTAGGCCCTTCGATCCGGTCCCATCATTCATCGCAACATTGCTGATCATCCACCTCAGTAGGCCTAATGCTGCTTTCTCCCCATAACCTTCGATCCAATTGCCCAAAGTGCAATAACGACCCACCTCTTCACAACGTTCAATGTTTTGGCATCAACTACGTCCTGTGATAATGATTCCCAGAGGCTCACCACTCTTTGGGTGAAGGAATGGCTCCTCATTTCTGATATTAATTGCCCACCCTAAATCCTTAGACACTGACAGGTCTGGACGCACTCACCATCGGGAATATCCTCCTGCACCTCTGGAGGTCCAGGAAAAAGAGCTCCAGTCTATTCAACCTCTACCTATAGCTCAAATCCTCCAACCCTGGCAACATTATTGTCAATCTTTTCTGAACTGTTTCAACTTTCAAAACATCCTTCCGATAAGAGGGAGACCAGAACAACAAACAATATACCAAATATGGCCTAACCATTCCTGTAATGCCCCAAATTGACCTCCCAATTACTAACTCAATGCTCTGCCCAATAAAACAAAGCATAACAAAAGTCTTCTTCACTTTCCTCTTTACCTGCGACTTCAATTGCAAGGAACTATGAAGCTGCACTCCAAGGTCCCTGTTCAGCGACACACCCCCAAGACATTTTCATTGACTGTAGAAATCCTGCTATGATTTGCCTTTCCAAAATGCAGCACCTCACATCTATCTGAATTAAACTCCATCTGTCAGTTCTCGGGACTTTTTATTCTGACATAGCGATCTTTGCTGTCCACAAGACCTCCAATTTTGGTGTCATCTGCAGATAACTATCCTTCCAAACCATCCATATAAATGACGAAAAGTTATGGAAACAACACTGATCATCGTGGCACACCACTGGTCACAGGCCTCCAGTTTTAATGGCAAGCCTACATCACCACCACACTCGGTGTTCTACCTTTGAGCCAGTTCTGTAGACAAATGGCTAGTTCTCCCTGTATTCCATGTGGTCTAACCTTGCTAATCAGTCTAGCACCAGGAATCTTATCGAATCCTTAGTGAAATACATATCAATCACACGTACCACTCTGCCCTCATCAATCCTTTTCATCACTTCTTCAAAAAAACTCAAACAAGTTCGTGAGACGTTAGTTTGCACACACAAAGCCATATTGTTTAAACAAAATCAGTCATTGTCTTTCCAAATACATGTAAATCCTAGCCCTCAGGATTCCCTCCAACAACTTGCCCACCACTGATGTCTGGTTCACTGGTCAATTCTTCTCTGGCATTTCCTTACCACCTTTCTGAAACAGTGGCACTATGTTAGCCAACCTCCAGTCTCCTGGCCCCTCACTTGTGACGAAGGATGATACAAATATCTCAGCAAGGGAGCCTGAAACCAGTTGCCGAACTTCCTATAGAGTTACAGGGTCAGGTCCTGGGAATTTATCCACCTATATGCATTTAATACATCCAGCACCTCCTCCTCTGTAATATGAACTTTAAAAAAAAGATTTCTCCATCTACTTCCCGCATTTTATAATCTTCTATGTCCTTCTTCACAATAAATATTAATGCAAATTTTTCAATTAAGTCTCCCCCATCTTCTGCGGTTCCACATGTAGGCTGCCTTGCTGATCTTTGTTTTTCGCTTAAACTTGTTTGATAAGAGTTAAAGCTAACGAATGGATATTATGACACGTTTCAATCCTTTTAGAATTTTAAAAAAGGACAGTAAGTCTGTGCAACACGCCTAATACAGTAAATAGTATGATAGAGACACTTACCAGGGACACCAATGATAGCGAGGATGGGATAATAACCAGCTTGGATCACCCAAAGTGCACACATGATCCGTGTTGGCAAGGTTGGCCACTCCTGAGAAAGCCAGGAAAGACCATAGGATAAACTCCTGCCCATTGTCATTACATGCCGGTTTAATGCTATAAAACTATGATTCATTGTTGTAACATTCCAGTTTAATGTTGTTATATTCTGATCCATTGCTGTAATATTTCAGTCTAACGTTCTCTGATCTCTTCTCTCCTTTTCTGTGGAGCTGCTGATCCCTGTTAGTGTCGAGATGATGTTTCTACAGATGCTACAGGCTAGCTCATTGACAGGACTCTGGTATTAATAGAAGAGAGAAACTCTCCAGCGATAATGTTAGAATCATTGGAGATTTGCATTAATTACAGTCACTGAACACAGAGCTCCAGTTAACTGCTTTCATATAACACCTTTTCTATCACAATGAAGCAGCACATTTAAGAGTCTAAATAGAAGACTTTGCGATCATTGAGGGAAGAATGGCTGGAAATAGTGGGGGGAATGACCAGAATCATTCTAAATTCCAACAATGTCATTATCAAGATGCCTTCGAAATTTGCAGAGTACGAAATCTGGAAAAAAAATAAGCTGTTGATTAGAAAGCATATTGTGTGTGTATAATACGAAGAGAGAGAGAAAAAAGGTAGAACAATCTGGAGATGTGAGTGGAAAATTGTGCATAGCAAGTTCCATTCCTTCCTTTCACACAATGGGCTGAAGGGCCCATTTATGAATTCGAGATGTTTATGATACGTTGTGCATCAGAACGAAATATGATCAAATGTTATTGAATTAAATGTATTTAGGATTTTTAATCCTATTGATTACAGGTGAGTGAGAGTCTGCATATGCCATTGATCAAAAGAAAAAAAAAAGCAGTGGGAATGCTGTTTATATAATGTTCCCCAGTCATCCGTGTTTGAGCAGTGCATTTTTGGAATCATGTCAAATAAACGCAATGCAGAGTCGAGTGATGGATTCTTGAGGAATGAGGAGCGAGTTCTGACAATATACACAAAACAAAGAAGATTGGAAACAGTGAGCATCAGCAGTACAATTTGATGAGAATGATTATAACTGCATTTGAAGCATTTTCAGAGCCAGTTTACTTGTTTGATTTGTGGGATAATATGGTCATCATCAGTGGGAATGGTGAGAGTTGGCTCTATACACACGGGAGTTTATGTGAAGGAGCAGTGATTTTATTCAGATGGAAATGTTACAGACTTTATTTGACAGGTAGCTGCTAAGATCATGCTTCCCCATTCCCGGGTGTCAGAAGTAGGCTGCACAGTTTATATTCTGGGCCCCACAAATTTTAGCTGAAAATAAGCAGGTGTTTATTATCTCAAAGGTGTTATAGTTCAACAATGCAGTCTGGACACTAACGTTTTCTTAGTTTAAAGTCAGATGTGAGGTTGATATTCCAGAAGGGATGTAGCTGGTCAAGTCACTTGGTTTCATGCAAGCAGAAACAACAAAAAAAAATTAGAACGACGTTACCATTGATAAAGTTAACTGACGTGATACAGCAACATTACTGCTGCATTGCTCCAATCATGTCACATCCCATAAACACATTCCTTTGCAAAGAGGCAAATTCAAACACAGATTCTTCGAGGCAGGAGAGAACATCATCCAGAGAGATTTCAGAGACAAAGTCAGTTAGGAATCATTTTCTGAAGTTTGCAAGCTTCCTGGTCTCCAGCAACTTGTGACTGCCAGAGCTAAACCAACATGAGAGTACACCTGAACTAGGCGAACTGACCACTCACGTGGCACTGCTTAACTAGGTTCTTCCCTCTAAATCACTGTTTTAAGACCTGTCTTAAAAAACAACAACAAATCACCTCATTAAAATGACAGCAGCGTCACCCTCCTTTCTTAAAAGAAGAAACACCAAAGTATAAAGTTGAGTTCATTTGATACTCTTTAGTCTTAATTGGTTAATACACTAAAACATATATACATCACATTGACAATAATCATGCACACATTCACTAATACAGGTTATTTCGGTCTGCTCGCTCCTGCCATGAGGGCGGTGCCGAGTTGGAACGTTGGGTTATGGCTCAGAGAATACCTCCGGGATGAATGCACGAATCAGCCCCTCCGCCCCATGGCCAAACACATTAACTCCCCTTCTCACTGTTCCGAGGTCATGCAGGTCCTGGGTCCTGGGTCTCTTCCAACGCCAATCTCTATTCAACCGACGCCCGGAGGAAGAACGCCTCACCTTGGGACCCTCCACCACACGGCATTCATGCAGTTGCCTCCTTTTTCCTTAGTTCTGCTTTCTCCATCTTATCCCAGATCCAATCGACAGCTTGGCACCAAACCACTTGACCTTTCCCAGATGTCTATCTGCCTTCCCACCTCTCCGCTGATCCTTCTCTCCTACCTACCTCCTTCACCTCCACTTCATCTACCTAACGCACTCTCAGCTACATTACCCCCAGCCCCACTCCACCCCACCCCCCATTTATCTCCCAGCCAATTAACCTACAAGCCTCATTCCTGATAAAGGGCTTATGATCAAAACTTTGATTACCCTGCTGCTCGAATGCTGTCTGATCTGCTGTATTTTTCCAGCACCACACACTCGAATAAAGAACATTATTGGCCACACCAAGACTTAAATGGCGATACCAAGTTCAAAATCTCCTTCTCAATTGCTGTACATTTCTGTTGATGAATTTTCAATTTCCCGGAGAAGCATCTAATAGTTCTTTCTATCTTCTAGTTTTCGTCTTGTAAGAGTACACCCACATCACTCACACCTATAGTCATCTTGAAATACTTTGCATAATTAGGTGTGGCCAATACAGCAGCAGTGAGTAACACAGCTTACAGACTGTCAAATGCTTTCTGACAGGGTGTTGTTCAATGAATTTTCCTGCATTACTTCAATAATTCAGTGAGTGGAGCAGCCACACTTGTAAATTTCGGAATGAATTTCCAAAATAACCTCTTCTTTCCAGGCAATCCCTTTTTTACAGGGTGTGGGAATTTCCAGAATAATCTGTGTTTCACATTCCGTGAGGTCCGATAACATGACCCACGTACATGACTTTGTCTTTGACGAATTCACTCTTAGCCAGGTTTATCACCAAGCCTCTCTCCTGAAGTCGTTCGAACAACTTGCTTAATTCTGCAAAACTGCGACTGACAAAGAAGTGAATCTGCACAGCTACAGCCTTTTCTGCTTGAGTTCATGGACATCGGAGTGCATCTAGGAAAAATTAACAAACAGTGAACTTCACAGCTGACCATGGAGGAAACTATTTGGGAGACTCACAGCACAGAAACAATAAGCTATAGTTTCAACATGTAACCTTACTTTATGTTTACGGTAGTAGGTAGAGGTAGTGAGTTTTTTTTCTTGATTGCATGATTTATTGAAATCATTCTGTTCATTAAATTTTAAAAATGTAAAACACAAGTACTATGTTAGGCCGAAGAACGTTTTTAGAGCAAAAGACAGTCCTATTTTTTCCGTCCGTAAATTGTGAAGGAGAAAAGATGATCTTTAGTAGACTGATAGGTCCTTCTTATCGGATGTAGGAGTTTAGGGAGATTTTACATGTTACTTATAAAACATCAGATCGTTCCATTAGTTTTCATTTTATCAAAATACTAACTTCAAATTTTATTAGATTCTAGCATATTGGGGCATAATTCAAACTGCTTGGGCAAATTTGAATTATTTTTCCACAGCAAAACGGCTGTACAATTGGTTTTGACCTAGTACGACATTTTTACCTCGTTCAGAACAGTTTGTACTGTGTTAGGAAATCCTTACTGTGTCTTCAAATTTCCTAAAGGTACAGTACACCTGCACTTTGATAACAGGATAAATAGGCAAAGTATTAAATGGATATTTGACCGTTGCTTGCAAATGGGACGAGATTAGTTTAGGATAACTGATCGGCATGGATGAGTTGGACTGAACGGTCTGTTTCTGTGCATCACATCTCTCTGACTCAATCACTCTAAATGTTCTCACGATGTATGCCTAAAAATCACCAGGTTATCCATACATAACAAACAACTGGGTAATATTGAAATAACTTTATTGGTTCCTACTTTGAAATGTGGCTGGTGTATTTTTCAAAACAAATAACATAACTCTAAATTATATAGTCTATTCGGTGTTTCAAAATCCAAAATTGTTTCTGCTCTTTGAGGTAAGGTACATGAGAGCAAATATATGTGTGTCCCAATTCTCAATACAGTCTTCCTAATGTGGAATTAGGTGTGAATCAGATTTTCTATCTGTACTGACATAAACATTGTGTACCATCTGGTTTTGAAACCATTATCATGGGTGAGCTCCAGTCACTACAAATCAATTTGATTACGTTGTCCTGGAGCATGCGTTCAATCTCAGTTGTTAACAAATGAGCTAACGTCAGAGGGCCGGTATGTGACCCTCTAACCACCTGTTGAAGGAACAGTGCTCCAAAGGCTAGTGCCTCCAGATGCACCTGTTGGACTTCCACCTTATGTTGTGTTGATTTTAACATTAGACTATTATGTCTACAAGGACGTTGCTTAAGTGGAACAACACTTCATCATTTTCCTACATCATGCATAATTCGATTATTACTTCCCCGTTTATTAAAATATATTTCCCCATGCGATACTACTAACTGTTTCTGGTCATGTTGATTTTCTACTGGAAGGTAATGCAATCATTTAATACAATTTTGACAGTATCCTCATTGAACAGTCTAATCTGAGGCATGTCCACTTGAGAATCCTCTGAATCTTGTTCTTCATTATGTGCTGTATGAAGTAACTTAGTCTCTTTTTTTACTTTCCTGCCAAAATATATTTTGAGCATATTAACATGACACACTCAGTTAGACTACATTAGCCTGGAGACCTTGTCAAACAGTTCACCTCACTCAATCTCCTTTCTACTCGATAAAGTCAATGAAACGTTGCTTTTAAGGTTCATTGGAAGCAATATTATCACCTTATCTCTGACAGTACAATTGTGAGTTTTTGATTTTTTCTGCTTCCTGTTTCATCTCATAATCTGATATTTTTAAACATCAGTTTTGTACATTCCCCAACTCTATTTACCAATTCCCAAAAATTTGACACATAGTCCAGAGATGTGGTCTCCAAATTTTGTCTCAGCAATTTTTCCTTCACCAATTTTTGTGACTATTTCACCTCATGCCCAAAAACCTCATCCAAATGGACTGAATTTGATCGATCTATTTATTGCAGCTCTAATGACAAAAAGGACAAACAGAATTCCTTCATCGCCTTCATCTGGATACTCTTCATAAAACACCCTTAACTTGGTCGTTAACGTCTGATTCCAACTTTCTCGTGCTCCTTGCGATTCTGGTGGTCGGCAGTTTATTTGATTTGTTTTATTCCTGAACTATTCATACGTTCCCTGAATAACTTTGATATAAATTTTGACGTTTGATCTGGTGCTAACTCTGTAGGTAGTACCTATCTAGTCAAAAATTTGAGCAGCTCTCCTACAATACTTTAACCTGTATTATTGTTTAAAGAAATGGCCTCTGCACCTCTCGTAGACACATCTATTTGAGTCAGGGGTCCTACGCAATCAATTAAGAGTCTTTTTAAAATTTTCAAAAATGCTGGAGTAATTATTAAAGGTGCGGATTTTATTACTGCCTGTAGTTTTCCTATTACTTGACATGAATGATATATCTGATAAAATTCAATTACATTGTTATGCAGTCCAAGCCAGTAAAAATGTTTTTGTCTTTTTTAGCTTGAGTTTCATAGCCTCTAAATGACCACCTGCTGGTCATTTATGTTCTCCCAGCAACACCAACACTGTGACTTCATATGGCCTACTTTTTTGCAGTGAAAACACTGGAGCTTTTAACTTTTCTTTCCCCTTCATGGGTTTCCATTTTATCCTGTGGTAGGTTATCTTCATTATCTTCACCGTTATCGATCTTTCCCTCACTAAGAGAGGCTTTCTCTATTCCCCAAATTCTATCCCCTATGGATTGAAATTGACTTTGGAAGCTCAATTTTGGTTTACGAACCAAGTCATAATCATCTGCCATTTTAGTACTAATCTTGCTGTTTTAACTCTCTGATCTTCCACTTGAGTTTTCATTACCTCAGCAATTTTTGAACTCCTTCAAAATAATTGTCCCTCTAAGAGTGTCACATGTTTAATCTTTCTTTTAGTTTCCTTACTCACCAATCGCAATTCCTTACTTTGATTCTTCCAAACTCAATGTACATTTGACTACAGTCCCTCCTTCGACTTCTGCATTGCTATCTATAGGATGCTGGCACAATCTCGTATGCACTTAAGATGGATTTCTTCATCTCCTCTTATGCCTCAGATATCTCCTCTGACAGTGATGTGAGTACCTCACGAACTCTACCTTCCAGCTTTACTTTGATCAACAAAACCAATATGGTCACTGGCTATATAATTCTTTAGTCACTTACTCAATTAAGTTGAAAACGTTTCTACATTCTTATCATCAAATTTAGCAATGCTTGTGTATATTTGAAGAGATCCTCAACAGGACTTTGACAACGATGAGGTTGTTCATCCGCTCCTCATTAAGCTGACCTCCTACTTTCACCTCCATCCTCTTACAGCGACTTTAGTAAGTGCTAATTTCTGAACTTTAATCACCTGCCATTGTATTCTAGCCATTTCCAAACACTCCATTGGTATTTGCATCAAATTTAGTGCCGAGCTATTGCTGTAATTACCTCTCCTTTTCTCACAGACAAATGCAAATCCAAAGAAAGACAATCAGGAATCATTTGCTAAAGCTTACAACCTTCCTGGTCTCCAGTATCTTGTGACTGCCCGAGGGAGAGCAAACGAGAGAAAAACTGAACTGGGAGAACTGGCCATTCTCCAGCCATTGTTAAACTAAACTCAAGAGATTAAATTAAGCTCTTCTTAGACCGCTCAGCACCTCTGCCTTTAGAAACTCTCCTTAAAAAAAGGACAAACTCACCTTGTTAAAGTAAAGCATCATCACAAATGTAATTTCTACTTTAAACAGATCTTTCCAGGAAGCAATAGAGACTTTCGAGGCTGTTATTGTGCCCGAGGAAGACGATTCAACCACCCAGAATTGTTACCCTCGAATAGAAGATTCATCTTCTCTAAAATGCTACGCAGAGTCAGGATTACGTAATTGAGCACAGAATGAGCCCTTTAAAGCTTCAATACTAAGATAGTAAAAAGTCGGGATAAATGTGTAAATGTAAGGTTTGAAAAGCTTTAATTGTTGGAGAGCCAAAGATATCAGTGTATCTGAATGGTTTGGATGATGGTAGTGAATTTATAGGTGTTCAATTAACTCATGCATCAAGATGGTCATTCAATAAGTTGTCAAGTGGAGTATGAGACTCTCCAGTGAGATATCGGCAGGGGAAGTGAGTGAACAAGCATTCGTCAGAAACAGTAGCACTGCATATGTTATGGGAACTAGCATATTATGGCACAAAGGATAAAACAACAGGAAAAGATTGAAATGGAGAAACATCCCAGAACTTGGTGATCCAGAGAGATTTGTCTGTCCTCGTTCATGAATCTCAAAAGACGTTATCATGCAGATAGAGGAAGTGACAGAAGGTAATGAAACGATGCTTTGTTTCTGCAAAAGCTTTGAACTTTCAAACAGTCGTTTTCTTCGTGCATTGTAGTTTGATCTCTGTAAGTGTAGTAATTCCCAGGGATATCGACGTTCACTCATTCCTGGAATGAAGAGTTTATGATATCAAAGTTTAGTTGGTGAGATCTGAGAATGAGCGGTGATTTTATTGAATCATATAAGACCTTCAGCAGTGTGTTTTGTGTGTTTATCCAATGGATACTTCTGCTTGTGAAGGAAACTCAATGTTGGGGAAATAGTCATTGAATAACATCTTTTCATTTTAACATATTATAAAAATATGAATCATAAAAATATAATCTCTTGACCGACATAATAATAAGTAGCACTGCTAAAGATGGCAGATATTTCAGTCTGGAAACATTCAGAGAGAGTTCATGACATTCAGTCTGGGGTTGGGGTAAAACTATTGCATGTTGGAACTCAGAGAAGGAGAGAATTTATGCTGCCTGTGAAGCATGACCTCACAACCCTCTGTCTCTCTATACAGGAGCATGGAGAAGCTGAGAAACCCAACGTCATCTTTCCCACTTGTGGTGACTTTCTGTGGGGTATGCGTTGTAAAAAAAAAACCCGGCAGTGAAGCAAAGGTCATTCAGCCAAATACAACTGGTCAAGGACTGGAGTCCAGCACCAGCAGCCTGTGTGAGCAGAACCGCATCGCAACACTATCTAGTATTATCTGTTATTTCTTCTTGGTCATGAGTTTAACTATCATTTGTTCGAAGTGTTTCAAAGTTAAAAAAAAGTCTGGCACTGGAAAAGCACAGCACGTCAGGCAGTATTCGAGGAGCAGCAGTCGAAATTTCGGTCAGAAGCCCTTCATCAGGCATTCATGATGAGGAGCTTATGCCTGAAGCGTTGATCCTCCTGATTGTCGGATGCTGCCTGACCTGCTGTGTTTTTCCAACGCCACACGTTTTGACTCTTATTTTACAGCATCTGCAGTCCTCACTTATTCCTCCAAAGTGTTTCAAAGATAACACTCTGAAGAGCTTTACATTTCCTCGTTGTAGCTTTCTTTGGGGAGTTTTAGCTTGAAAATAACGACAATGTTTTTACTTAATATGTAAACTTGGCAAACTTGTTAACGCTGAACTAGATAAAGTCTGAGACCTGTATTTATCTTTACTGTTACCAACGCAGTTATATTTTAAAATGTAGTGATTGGTGGAGATATGTGACAAGAAGTGAAACAGGGATCCCTCTGAATTCAAACATGGAATCATCAAGACTGGGTGGAAAAATCCAGCATTAATCAGTTTAAAAGTGCTCCCCTATCCAATACGATTATATTATCAATACCAAAAGCATATTCCCACGTTCTTTCCTTTTTAATTGATTACCATGAAGATCTACTTAAAAACAAACTGCTTCAAGCTTTAATGTGTACAGTGTCTTGGCTTTTCTCATCTCACTCATAAATACCTTTCCCATCTGACCCAACATTAAAACATGTTTTAGACTCCCCAAACATTAAAAACATCCCTTTTGCACGTAATCTCTACAGTCATGGATTCAAATGATTATAGAATCCCATCAGCACAAAGACAGACCCTTTTGTGCAAACTGGTCTAAGCCGACCAAACCATCCATCTACGCTAACCCCATTTCCCTGCACATGGACCATATCCTCCTCAACCTTTCTTATTCAAGTATTAATTCAAATACCTTTCAATAGCTGTTAATATCCCTGCCCCAATCACGACCACTGGCAACTCAATCCAAAATCGTACCATCGTATGAGTAAAGAGTTGCCCTGCAGGTTTCCTCTTATTCTTTCCCCTCGAACATTAAACTGATGCCCTCGTGTCTTCGTTTCCCCGAGAGTGGGAAAAGACTGAGTGCATTCACTCTATCCATGCCTCTTGTGAACGTAAAAACTTCTTTAATATCCCCTCTTAGTCTCCTCGGCAGTAAAGTCAAAAGTATTCGCTTGTCCAACCTTTCCATGTAGCTCAGACCGTTGGGACATTGGCAACATTCTTGTAAATTTCTTCTGCACGCTTTCCAGTTTAATAACATCCTTCCTATAGTTAGGTGACCAAAACTGAATACAATACTCAAAGTGCAGTCTAATTAACGTACTACACATCTGCAACATAATTTCCCAACTTCTGTACTTACTGCCCTGAATCATAAAGGCCAGTGTGTCAAAAGCCTTCTTCACTACCCTGTCGAATTGTTAGTCCACTTTCAGAGAAGAGTGCACCTGAACTCCACTACAGTCCTTAACGTCGTTTCATTCACCATGAAATTCCTATCTTGATTTGACTTTCCAGTATGCAAGAACTCACACTTATCTGGATTAAACTCCAATTGCCGTTTCTTGGCCCACTTCTCCAGCTGATCAATTTCCTACTGCAATTTCTGATAACCTTCCTCACTGTGCATGTTACCAACAATTTTAATGTCATCTGCAAACTTACCTACCATGTGTTGCGCACTCTCATCCAAATCATTGATATAGGTAACAAACAACAATGGGCCCAGCACCGACCCCTGAGCACTTCACTAGTCACAGTTCTCCAGTATAAATGCATCCTTCTACTGTTACAATCTGCTCATCACCATCAAGCTAATTGGGTATCCAATTTGCCATATTGCCCTGGATTCCATGAGATTTAACCTTCAAGGTGAACCTTATCAAAGGCCTTTCTGAAATCTATCCAGACTACGTCTACCACTTTGCCCTCATCAACATGCTTGGTTACTTCATCAAAGAAATCTTACAAATTTGTAAGGCTGATCTCCCACGTACAAAGCCATGCTGATTACTCTGAAATAAACCCCGTCTCTCCAAGTGCATTTATGCCTTATCTCTCAGAATCTTCTCAGAAAACGAACCCACCACAAACTTCAAGCTTATTGGTCTGTAGTTCCCGGGCTTTTCTCTGTAGCCTTTCTTGAATATTGTCACAACGTTCGCTACTCTCCAATCTTTCGGGATCTCACCTGTAGCTAACAGTGTTGCAAATATATCTAGCCAAAGTTCTGCAATTTCTATTCGAGCCCCTTGCAGTGTTCTTGGATATATCTCGTCAGGACTAAGACATGTATCCAAATTCATGCACTCTAATACATCCCATATCTATTCTAATGTAGTATAGAATGTCTAGGAGAAACTGAGCACTGCAGATGCTAGAGGTCAGAGCTGAAATGTGTAGCTGGAAAAGCGCAGCAGGTCAGGCAGCATCCAAGGAGCAGAAGAATCGACGTTTCGGGCATGAGCGTCTCTTCCTGAAGAAGGGTTCATGCCCAAAACATCGATTCTCCTGCTCCTTGGATACTGCCTGACCTGCTGCACTTTTCCAGCAACACATTTTCAGCTAATATAGAATGCCCCCAAGTTATCACCAATACCTTCCCCAAGTTCCAAGGTATTCAAATATTTCTCCACAGTAAACACAAAGGAGAAATATTCACTGACAACCTTACCCTGGTTCTGCACTGACATTTCCTCTCTGGTCTTTAAGGTAACCCAATTCTTACTCTAGTTATTCTTTTTTTCTTTAATATACTTAAAGAACCTCTTTGGGTTCACCCTAAACTTCTCAGCCAAGACTATCTTGATCCCCCCTTCGCACTCCTGATTTCCTTTTTCAGTAAACTCCTTGTATACCTTCAGGGTTTCCTTTATTCCCAGCTGCCTAGGCCTGAATGATGCATTCCTCCTTTTTGTGGTCAAGGTCTCAATATCGCTTGTCATCCGAGGTTCCTTTTTCCTGCCAACGTTGCCGTTTATCCTCACAGGAACATATAGACCTTGAACGCTAACTATCACACTTATAAAAGATCTCCCACTTGTCAGAGATCAGTTTACCTGTAAACAAACTACTCCCATCAACCCCGCAAGATCGCGCCTAGTTCCATTAAAATTTGTCTTAGCCCACTTTATAAGTGAACCTATGGACCAGTATTATCACTCTCCTAAACTGTTGTGAAATTAACACAACCATGTTCACTGGTTCAAAGTGCTCCCCCACTATCACCTCAGTCACCTATCCTGCCCTATTTCACAAACATAGTTCGTGTTTTCCCCTTTGTGTGCAGGACCCCTTATTAAATGCTTGAGGAAACATTCCTGAATGCATTTAGCAAATTCCACTCCATCTAATCCTCAACGCTCTGGCACTCCCATTCTATGTTAGAAACATTTCAATGTCCTATGATTGCTCCTCGATTGTTCCTGCAAATCTGCCCAGTCTCCCTGCACAGTTGTTCCACTAATTCCCATTGACTATTTAGGGCCAATAGTACAACCTCAATAACGTTACCACCCCCTTCTTATTTCTTAGCTCCACCCCGTAAACTTCACTGAATGATTCTTCAGTTATTTCATCTCTGATTACTGCTGTAAAATATTATCAATTTCCCAAAATATTTTCCACGTGCTAATATAACTTTGATAATAAAACTTAACAGTTTCCTACACTGACGTTAGGCTGACTCTTCTGTCCACCACTGATTTACTTTCCTCTCTCTGTCATGTTAAACAGTAAAATGACATTTCCCACCATCCAATCTGCAGGAACTGCTCCAGTGTCAATGGAATGATGGAAGAAAACAGCAATTGACCATGTATTTCCAGGGATCTGTGGACCTAAACAACCAGGAATGCAGGCCTAACATGTTAAGCAGTTTATGCTAAACCAAAACCTTCATACCAAAAATCAGTCGAGTGAAGAAACCTAGTCATTTGCTATGTCCGGGAGTCAATCTTCTGTTTTTCATAGACAGCAACAAACAGATCATCCCTTGACTTGTTTTTTGATTCTCTATTTAAAATATGTTAGCTTTTTGATTTTTGGTGTGAATGCGCTCACATTGTTTTACAACTTTTGCTCACTTACTGAATCTGTACATCATGTCTCATCTTCATTATGTTCTTAACATAGTTTGTTCTCCTGTGTATCAGCTTCTTCCTTGTGCAATGTAAGGGCATGTCATCAAAACTTTCAGCATCAATTTGGCTATTTTTCAAATATACGAATACTAACTTATCCTTTGACTAGGTGTTTCACAGCAGGCTGCAGAATAGGAAAAAAATTCAAGTTGTCAGGGAAAAGTTTTCAGCGTGGGTAAAGGATTAGCTGACTGGCAGTAGGCAGGGAGTAAGAGGTCTTTTTCATGGAAGGTAGTTGGTGATTAGGTGAGTTCTGCAGGAATCAGAGTTGAGACCACAACTATTCACGTTATACATTAACATTCTGGACAAAGGAACTGATGGAATTGTTGCTAAGTTTGCAAATGTCAAATAGGCTTGTAGCTGCGAAAGTACTTGGACAGATGAGGAGAATGGGTAAAAATTGGCAGGTAGAATAAAATGTGGAAACTTGTGAGGCAGCATCTTTGATAGGACGAATGGAAGGATAGACAGTTTTTAAAAAGGGCAAGGTCTTCTATAAAATAAAACATACAACATAGAATATAGAAAAGTACAGCACCAAGCAGGCTCTTGGGCCCACGATGTTATGCAGAAGATTAATCCTAATGTAAACTAAAATAACCTTAACTACGCACCCCTCAATTCACTGCTGTCCATGTGCATGTCCAGAATTCACTTAAATGTCCCTAATGGTTCTGCTTCCACCATCACTGCTGACAACACATTCCATGCATTCAGAACTCTCTGTGTAAAGAACCTACCACTGATGACCCCTCGATACTCTTCTCCTAATATCTTAAAACAATGACCCCTCATGCCAGTCAATCCTGCTCTGGAGAAATGTCTCAGGCTATTGACTCTATCCATGCTTCTCATTACCTGGTATACCTCGATTCAGATCTCCTCTCTTCCTGCTTCTCTCCAGAGAGAAAAGTCCGACCTTATTCAACTTTTCTTCATAAGGCAAACCCTCCAGTCCAGGCAGCATCCTGGTAAACCTTCTTTGCATCGTCTCCAAAGCATCTGTAGCTTTTCTATAGTAGGGCGACCAGAACAGGACACAATATTCCAAGCGTGATCTCCACGATGTGGAGTGGATACTCCAGGAGTGATGCAGCTGGTCAAACCACTCAGCTTTAAGCAAAACACAATGTTATCGAAATACTACAGCTGAAACACGAAGAAAACAGAATTTAGAATAACTTCATTATTTGAAAACTCAAGCACCTCAGGAACGCAACTTAACCAATGAGCTGTTCCAATTCCCGTAACATCCCATAAACACACAATTTGGTGAAAGGTAAATGTAAACACAAAATCTTGCAGGCAGGAGAGATTTCTGAGATAAAATTCAGTCAGGGATCATCTACTGAAGTATGGAATCCGTTTAAGCTGCAGCAGTTTCTGTGCCTGCTATTGGCAGCTTCCCTGTTCCAAATAAACCAAATCAGAACAAATGCCTGAACCGGGAGAACTGGCCACTCCTCACCATTTTTCAACTGGGCTCTTTCTGAGACATGTTGACACCTCTGCCGTTACAACTTCTCTTTACGAAATAAAACCAAGGACAAAATAACCTTCTGAAAGTGGCAGCATTATTACACTGATCTGACAGTGTTTGATAGAGAACAGTGTAGATGGAGCTTTAACTTGTGTCAAAACCTTTCCTTTCCCTGTCCTGAATCTGTCTGATAGTGGTAGTGCAGAGTGGAAAAAGGCCCTCGGCCTTATAAGTCCACACCAACTCTCCAAAGCCTATCCCACCCAAACTCATTCCGCTACATTTACTCCGACTAACCCACAAATCCTTGAGAACTATCGGAAATTTAGCATGGCCAATTTTCCTAACCTGCACATCTTTGGATTATGTGAAGAAACCCACGCAAACATGGGGAGAATGAGCAAAGTCCACACAGACAGTCGCCTGTAGCTGAAATCAAACCCAGTTCCCTGGTGCTGTGAGGCAGCAGTGGTAACCACTGAGCCACTGTGCCACTCATGTTGCCCATTTCCTGGGAGTGTCTGATGGGGATACTGCAGGGTGATCTTTAACATTTAGCTAACTCCAGTCTGTAACTAACCTTCAGTGTTCGATTGGGTTAGCACAGTGTGAATATCAATCTGTATTAGATGCTGTGATTACGCTGTTCTGGTGGCTCCTGATGTAGATCAGTTTATGTGGTATTTTACTTTTTATCTTATCCTGTGCTGTACCTGTCCTGGGACTGTTGGAGTGGGGTCGATATGGAGTCTGATTAATCGATATCTAACTCCATGCTGGACGTGGCCTGGAAATTTGAAACATGTCGGTTTAGTGGGAACATTACCCTGTTTCTAAACCCATGCTGTACCTATCCTTCATTGTTTGATGGAGGCAATGTCACTGGTGGCTTAAAGCATATCCAACACAATGCTGAATTTCGGCTGAGGAATACGAAAGGGCTAACATAGGTGTACATTTATTCTGTGTGTAAACCCATACTATCCCTGTCCTTGAGTGACGATGTGTCAGTGCAGTGTGAGAGTTATTTCACACCTAACCGTTTTGTTTACTGTCCCATTTATCTAGATGAGTGCAGCTTCGTCTCTAATCCATTAACACTCGGTAGCAGCAATGTGTACTGTACACAAGATGTGCAATAATTCACGCAGGATTCGAACGCTACACCTTCACGCAGGATTCGAACACTACACCTTTCAAAATGAGGGACATCAGAAGGACAAGAGTAGCAGATAAATGGGAATACTAGCGCACTCATATTCTGTTCAAACCACTCCTAGTTTAGCAATACGTCACTGTTTATCTCGTGTTATTGTTTCGAGATCTTCCCTCATTATGTCTCCCTAAACACACAGACGACAACAGTTCAAGAAAGCAATTCACCAACACCTTTTCAAGGGAAACGAGAGAATGGGCAATGAATACTGACGTAATCAGCAACAGAATGAACTAAAATTAAACATATTGTCCAAGCATGACCAATATTGGCCAGGGAGATGAGAGTTTGTGCGCGCACTTTGGTTGGATCCAGTCAGTACCTTGCTTGCTGTGAACAGCTGATGCTGGAGTCGGGGTTTGCTATTTGAAACAATACGTCAGTATTTCAGAGTCAAGGCCTACATACCGAGCATCACACAGACATTGACATTCACATACCAAATTACTGACTTGCGAGATAAAAGCAGCAAACATGTACTAGTATCGACTGTAGAACATTTGGACACAGTTAAATTATTGTCACAAAAATGTTAGTGTTTGTATATTAGCACAAATACCCATACAAGTAAAAATACTTGCACATTTTTAAAGTCCTTATGCTTAATCATTTGAACTTGGGCGCATGATTTGAAAGTTCCTTAGTGTGATTTGTGCATTGTTTTGATGATATTCCAGTTATAAATTTGAACAAAACAAATGGGTGGGTTTGTACGAAGTGAGCAATCAAAGGCTTTACGACCTTCAGTAATAAAATGTTGCTGTCAGTGGTTAAAGCAATGCCGAAAACATTTACATAGAAGTTTCCATTTGTTTCCAAACCCAGCCAGTTGTTCTGTTCAATTTTATGGTGAGAATATAATGATAAGTGTGAACGAATCACAATGAGGTACATTGTAATGCTCAGTCTGGTTACTGTTTGGATACTGACATTGTGGAGCTGACGTACACTCAATATCGTTTATGAGGTTTCAATATAAGACCCCATGTGCTGCAGGAGTCCATCACATTTATAACATCTTCAGGGGGATTGGGTTCAATGTGCAGAATTATAGAGTTTTGGTGACACACTCCAAGTCATCAGCAGAGATAAAATTGCACGACATGGTTGTTGACAGGTCATTTATACAAGTGCTGAAATGTATGTGGGCCAGCATGAAGCCCTATGATAGACCTTTGAGCAGGCTGCCTCATGCACTCCCTTGTTGGTTCGGGCTGTTTTTGTTGTAAGGGATAGTGTGAATAACAGTCCAGCTCAAGTTTGGAAGCCCCCTGGACAAATTCGGCTGATGGTCGGTATTTTGCAGATTGCAGTGGTGAGGTGTGATAACGCTCTTTCTGAATTCAGGCTTTCTTTTAAAAAAATGTCATGTGCAGGAAATGTGCTGACTGCATGATGGTAAAATCACTAATCTGAAAATGGTTACTACAGTCACTGAGTTGTACAATAATTAGGTGTGTACGGTGGTAATTTAAGTTTTGTTCACTTCAATTATTTGTAACGGAAAAGCAATGATGTTTGGTTTATTTTCAAGTATGTAAGACATAAAGTGACAGTAACTCTCTATGATACAAAATGTAAAAGTGACCTGCCGTATATTTCAAACAGACTAATCAAGCAACACTCAGATATTGTCTGTAGAGCAGGATTCTGTGAGCAGTTCTATGTCTCCGGCAACATCACCATCCTCTCTGTCCCACTGACAGGAAACAGCCAGGCAGAGGAGGAAATATGTATACAATATAGGTATATATAGTCAATATAGTGCTCAGCATTAATGCTGGATCCTGTTGGGGCTAGACTGCTCTCTGGCAAGTTGTGAGGGAATCAATAGACGGGAAACATATAATTGACCACATCGTCACCGATCTGCCTGCTGCAGATGCACCTCTCCATTTCATATATTGGTAAAAATGGTCACTCCACAGTCCTGAAAGGGAGGAGGGGCAATCTTAATTTTTTTAGACCCTCCACCATTGTATGTAGCAATCTGTGCGCTGAATGGGACAGAATTTGAACAGATCGAACAACTAACAACGAGGAGTCCATGAGGTGCAGTGGGCCATCAGAAGCAGCACAACTCATGCAGTCTGCAACCTCACAGCCCGGCATACTTCCCACTGTATACTAACCATCACGGCCCGGCATACTTCCCACTGTATAGTAACCATAACGGCTAAACATACCTCCGACTGTATAGTAATCATCAAGCCAGGGATCCCTTCCTGGGGCCGTGAAGAGTGCAGAAGGACATGCTGGGAGTAGCACCAGCCAAACCTAGAGATGAGTGGACAACCTAGAGAAAATCTGATTGCCTTCAACTACAAAGCAGGCCAACTTGCATGCTAAGAAGCATAAGTAGCCAGTTATGGACAGAGCTCAGTGATACCAGAATCAATGGTCTAGATGTACCTATAAGGTCCTGCCATGTTTAGTTATAAACGACAGTGGACAAGGAATGAGACCATTGGAGGAGAGGGCTGCTCTCTAACAATGAAATCCCCAGTTATGCAAGACAGCAGCACATCAAGGAAAAAATAAAGCTGCTGTAATTGGAACAATCTTCAGCCAGAAGGGCTGACTAGATGATCCTTTTCAGCCTCCTTCAGTAGTCTCCAGCATCACATATCTCAATCTTCAGACAATTCAATTCACCCCACACAATGTCAACACATGGCTGGAGACACTGAGAGCTGTGATTTAACACCAGTGATTGCCACATCTATAACCAATCTGATCCATTCCAGCAAGAACACTGAGACCTACCTAAAATATGATAAACTGCCCAAGTGTGTCCTGTACATAAAAAGCAGGGCCCTTGTATTCCAGCCAGTTGCTGACCCATCGGTGCAGGGGCTACCATGGAAATGTGAAGGAAGGTGTCAGCAATAATGGGATCCAACAGCAATAACCTGTGTCATTCAGTTAATGTCCCATCAGGCTCACTCAGATCCGAGCCCATTGCACGCTCAGTTTAAAAGAGGAGAATTCCAAACGAGCAGTGAGTGTAATTACTGTTCACATCAAGGCACCATGTAACAGGGTGTGACAATAAGAGCCCGAGTATAATTATACTTACTCAAAATCTGGGGGAATTACTCTCGAGTTTGGAATTATCCCCAGCAACAATAATGCCTGTTGTCAGTGTGAGTAATTATCATCTGCAACAATGATGCCTGTTGTCAATGTGAGTAATTCCCCCCACAACAATTATCTGGTTGTCAGTGTGAGTAATTATCACCAGCAACAATAATGCCTGTTTTCAGTGTGAGTAATTCACCCACAAAAATAATGCCTGTTATTAGTGTGAGTAATGAAACCCAACAACAATAATGTCTGCTGTCAGTGTGAGTAAATATCCCTAGCAACAATAATGCCTGTTGTCAGTGTGAGTAATTATCACCGGCAACAATAATGCCTCTTGTCAGTGTGAGTAAATATCCCCAACAACAATAATGTCTGTTGTCAGTGTGAGTAATTATCCCCAGCAAACATAATGCCTGCTGTCAGTGTGAGTAATTATCCCCAGCAACAATAATGCCTGTTGTCAGTGTGAGTAATTATCCCCAGCAACAATAATGCCTGTTGTCAGTGTAATTCCCCCCACAACAATAATCTGGTTGCCAGTGTGAGTAATTATACTCAACAACAATAATGCCTGTTGTCAGTGTGAGTAATTATCCCCAGCAACAATAGTGCCTGTTGTCAGTAGTGAGTAATTATCCCCAACAACAATAATGCCTGTTGTCAGTGTGAGTAATTATCCCCAACAATATTGCCTGTTGTCAGTGTGGTTAACTATCTCCAGCAACAATAGTGCCTGTTGTCAGTGTGAGTAATTATCCCCAGTAATAATACTGCCTGTTCTCCGTGTGAGTAATTAACCCCAAAAATAGCCATTCCTGTTGTCAACGTGAGTAATTATCCTCAGCAACAATAGTGCCTATTGTGAGTGTGAGTAATTATCCCTAGCAACAATAATGCCTGTCGTCAGTGTGGGTAACTATCTCCATCAACAATAATGCCTGCTGTCAGTGTGAGTAATTATCGCCAGGAACAATAATGCCTGTTGTCAGTGTGAGCAACTATCTACAGCACCAATAATGCCTGTTGTCAGCGTGATTAATTATCCCCAGCAAGAATAATGCCTGTTGTCAGCCTGATTAATTATCCGCAGAAACAATAATGTCTGTTGTCAGTGTGGGTAATTATCCCCAGAAACAATAATGCCTGCAGTCAGTGTGAGTAACTATTTCGAGCAAGAATAATGCCTGCTGTCAGTGTGAGTAATTATCCCCAGTAATAATACTGCCTGTTCTCAGTGTGAGTAATTAACCCCAGAAATAGCAATTCCTGTTGTCAATGTGAGTAATTATCATCAGCAACAATAATGCTTGTTGTCAGTGTGAGTATTTATCCCCCGCAAAAATAATGCCTGTTGTCAGTGTGAGTAATTATCCGCAGCAACCATAATGCCGGCTGTCAGTGTAATTATCCTCAGCAACAATAATGTCTGTTGTCAGTGTGAGTACATTTTCCACAGTAACAATAATGCCTGATCTCAGTGTAATTAATTATCCACAGCAAAATTAGTGCCTGCTGGCAGTGTGAGTAATAATCCCTAGCAATAATATTGCCTGTTGTCAGTGAGAGTAATTATCCCGGCAACAATAATGCCTGTTGTTAGTGTGAGCAATTATCCCCATAAATAGTAATGCCTGTTGTCAGTGTGAATAATTAACCCCAGAAATAGTGATGCCTGCTGTCAGTGCGAGTAATTATTCCCAGCAACCATTATGCCTGCTGTCAGTGTGAGTAATTACCCCCAGCAACCATAATGCCTGCTGTCAGTGTGAGCAATTATCCCCAGCAACAATAATGCCTGTTGTCAGTGTGAGTAAATATTCCCAGCAACAATAATGCCTGTTCCCAGTGTGAGTAACTGGAACTCCAGGAGAGCTCTGCAGCAATTCCTCAGGAAAGAGAGTGTCCGAGGCTCAACCATTTCCAGCTGCTGCAATGACGCTCTCTCCATCATAAGGTCAGATGGGGGAATGATCACTGATGATGCCATTCCTGAAAAAGGCCATGCTGAAATGTAACAAGACCTGGAAATTATCCAGGTTTAGTATGACAAACGGCAACTAATAATCACGCCACACAGATATTGGACAAAAAATAACAATAAAGATTCAAACCATTTTGACCTTCCATAACATTCCCATCACTGAGTCCCCAACACGATGTTTATTAGAAATCTGGGTGCTAGCATTGCCCAGAATGTGCCCTGGACTGGCCCCATAAATAATAATGCCTTTAAGAGCAAGTCAGAAGCTAGGAAATCTGCAGTGAGCAACTGACCTGCTGATTCCTCAAAGGCTGTGATGAATTACATTCCAGGAATAACACAGGACAAAACCAACCCATTTAATTACTGTCACTGCCATGACCATTCATCCACTCCATCACTGATGCTCAATAGTAGCGTTGTATACCATTTACAAGGTTCACTGCAACAAGCTTTATTGGAGAGCAACTTTGAAACCCACTTTAATCTAGAAGAACCAAGGCAGTGGGTTCTTTGGAAAACCAACTAACTGCAAGCTCACTCCTTCATACGGTCAGAGGTAATGATATTTGCTCATGAGTTTATAATTCCTTACTCCTCAGATCACGAAATCAGTCTGAATGCTGCAAGACTTAGACAACAGCCAGGCTTGGGCTGACAAGTGGCAAATAACATTCGAGCCACACAAATGTCAGACAATAACCATCATAAACCATCCCACCATCGCTATTCAACATTCAAAGGCAGTACCATTGCTGAATCCATTGGCACTAACCTTCTCAGGTTTATCCAAGACTATACAGCTGCTATAGTTAGAGCATCAGATCAGAAGTTAGGAAGCCTGCAGCGAGTAACTTTTTCTCCTGTCTTGCCAAAGTCTGTCCAAAATCTCCAAGGTTCAAGTCAGGATTTGTTGGAACAATCTCCACTTGTCTGATGAGTGCAGCTCCAACAGTACTCAGACAGGTTGACACGATTCAAGAATAAGCAGCCCACTTGATTGGTCCCCATCCACAATGACATCCTCCCTCCCCCACCAACACTCAGCAACAGGTATGAGTACCATCGCCCTCCTTAGACAGTACCATCCACACTCATTACCACTGCCACCAGGAAGGAAAAGGGCAACAGTGATCATAATTCATTTGATTTTAACTTAAGTATTGTAATGGACAAAGCAAGATTAAGTGTTGGAGTTTTCGTGTAACTCGGTCTAACTTTATTAAACTGAGAAGGGATTTCTTCAAGTGAACAGGAAACAATAACGAGAAGGTAATTAGAAACAAAGCAGTGGCAGCTATTCTGAGGGGAGATTAAAGTGGTTCCCAGGAAATGTGATCTCACAGAGTAAAATAGCGTCAGACTGCTAAATCCAGAGCTCTCTTCAAATCTAGGAACACACAGACAGAACAGGTAAGCTTACATAAGACAGTGGGAACTCAATACCCCAGAAAGCTGAGAGGCGTGCGGAATGTGGAGGGGTGAGGTCCAAAGCGAAATTAGGAAGCAAACAGTGTGTGTGAAATTATGCTGGCAAGACATATCAAACAATCTTTAGCAGATTTCTTTTCAAAACAGAGAAGGAAAAGTAAAATAACGAATATCAAAGGCAAACAATGGAAACCACATGTAGCTGTGGATGGTTTGTATATGGTTCTGAGTTTCAATTAAAGTTAAAACCGACCTCTTTTTCTGACCAAATGAGACTTCCAGTCAAACCTTCCCAGCCTCATTCTTGCCCCATTGAAGGCTGCTCTCAGTCAACTAATGATTCTCACTCTCAATTATTGCATATCATTCTCTACCATTTTCCTGAACTTCACGATAAAACGATCGCTGCACCCCAAAACGCTCCCCTACTGACACTGGATCCCACCTCTTTCCCAAGGACAAGGTCCAACAGTACACGCTCTCTTGGGCTGGACACATACTCTTGAAGTGAGCTGGTCCTCCATGTAATCCAGGAACACTCGCCCCTCATGACTCTTCACAACCAGTAACCCAGTCAATATCTGGAAATATTAAGTTTCTCAATATGAGTAGTCTGTAGTATTGTCATCGCTCTCAAATGCCTTTGCATATTTATTCTCTCCATCCTTTCCAATGGCTTCTGACCGACAGACTGTACCTCACAGTTTACTTGTATACTTTTTGTTCTGTATTTAGCTCCAGCCAAATTCATTCTGTCCTTGGACAGATCCTCTTTCTCTTGGACTCCTTAACTAACGCTAATCTAAACCAATATTCTACCTTCAACCTTTCCCTTCCCTTCTGTCATTTTGGAATCCTTCATATCCAGCAATAGTTAACACCAAGTCCTGCCATTCCTTGAGCCAGCTCTAGGTGATCAACACATCTGATTTCCACACACCAATCTGCACCTGGAACTCCCCACACTCCGAGTCTTCATGTCCATGCAGAGTACCTCAGATTAAGGCTTTCTTTCTTACTCCATCTTACACTGTTAAACATCTTGTTGTAAATTAGTACCAACTGCAGCTCCCATTATTTTGAGAATCCTGGTACTCTCCTCTACTATTCCTTTTTGGAACCTAAGCACATGCCAAGTTATTTTCAATCCCTCCCAAACACCCGTAAGAATTTCAGTCCCAGCTCTGTCACGTTAGCCCATCCAGCTTATACAGTTACTGCCTTCCCCAGAACCAGTCCCAATGTCCCAGGAATCTGAAGCGTTTCCTGCTGCACCATCATTCCAGTCACACTGTCATCCACCTAAAACTCCGAGTCCTGTTCTCACTTGCGCACAGCACTGGCAGTAACCCAGGGATTGATACATTGGAGTTCCTGCTTGCTACCCACCCACCTTGCTCCCTAAATTCTGATTCCCAGACCACTTCACCCTTCCTACCCAGGTCATTCCTACCAAAACGGACATGACCTTTGACTGCTCACTGAACCCAAATGAATGTCCTGCAGACACAGTGACATTCTTAACCCCACTATCTTGGAATTACAGACACGCCGACACCTTCTTCAATTTCCTGACATCCCTGTGATTGTTGCTCCTCCTTTCTTCTCCCTCCCCTCCTGTACAATAAGGCTGCTTGTGGTGCCACAAACATGGCTCTGACTGCCCTCCCCTGAGCAGTCAGTACCTTCATCAGTTTCCAAACTGGGAAACTGATTTGGGAGGGAGACACCGGGATATTCCTGGATTCCCTGGCTGTTTCACTTCGATTGCTTGGGCGCCAATTCCCTTCCTTATTCCAGAGCAGTCATGTGTCAGGATGATTTGTTCTGTGTGTGTGCGCTATCCCTCTAACTCTCAGCATCACAAAGTCTCTCGTCAGTGTCTGATCTCTATGACCCAGTGTTCATCTAGCACATGAACAGGGGCTATGACTTCCCAATGCAACAGAAAACATTTTCCTTCTGACAAACATGTCTTGCCTTGTCGTAAAATGCAACATGCCACGAGTAACTTAATTTATTACTTAGAATGAAGTTAACATCCGGGAAATAACAATTTGGTTAAGTCCCTTATTTCACCTTGGTTATTGAGCTTAATTTATTCTACTGGCTCAGTATAATAAATTCACATCCGCGTCATATTTCTGAGTTCAATCCTTACTTTAGAAGTTGAAAAAATGAATTTGCTGACTTAGAGCAATTAACTGATAGTCACTAATAACGGTTTATTATCAGCCAATGAACTTACAGCCTTTTCTTTGATGGCTCTTGAATTTCTGTCATACTCAGTGCAGGCAGGTCCCAGCAGCAGAACGTTATCTCTGTGACTCCCAGGTACGTGTAATCCTCCAGCTCCCACTCCACTCTGCTCCCTCACAGGGTCACCGTTTCTGTCACTCCCAGGTACGTGTAATCCTCCAGCTCCCACTCCACTCTGCTCGCTCACACGGTCACCGTCTCTGTGACTCCCAGGTACGTGTAATCCTCCAGCTCCCACTCCACACCACTCCCTCACAGGGTCACCGTCTCGGTTACTCCATGGTACGTGTAATCCTCCAGCTCCCACTCCACTCTGCTCCGTCACAGGGTCACCGTCTCTGTGACTCCCAGGTACGTGTAATCCCCCAGCTCCCACTGCATTCTGCTCCCTCACACAGTCACCGTCTCTGTACTTCCCAGGTACGTGTAATCCTCCAGCTCCCACTCCACTCTGCTCCCTCACAGGGTCACCGTCTCTGTGACTCCCAGGGACGTGTAATCCTCCAACCCCCTCTCCACTCTGCTCCCTCACAGGGTCACCGTCTCTGTGACTCCCGGGTACGTGTAATCTCCAGCTTCCACTCCATTCTGCTCCGTCACAGGGTCACCGTCTCTGTGACTCCCAGGTACGTGTAATCTCCAGCTTCCACTCCACTCTGCTCCCTCACAGGGTCACCGTCTCTGTGACTCCCAGGCATGATTATGCCAAGATCCTCAGTGCTGATTTATATTCTCCCAGGTGTGTGTCAGCCTCAAGGTCCTGCTCCAAGTTGATCGCTCACATATTCACTCCCACTGTGACTCAGTCCTGATTTCGAGCCTCCTGCTCTGCTGCTTCTCCAACTCCAAGTCCCAGTGGACCTCGATCCTCGCTGCTGATGTATATTCTCCCGGTCTGTGCTGCTCTCTCTCATATTCTCTCCCTTTGTAACTCTCAGGTCATGATAGGCCTCAAGCCTCAGCTGACATTTATAACATCCCATTCCGCACTGCCCTCTTACAGGATTGCCGTTGTGCCTGGAAGACAGTGAAAAAGATGAGGATTAGACAGAGCAGAGGATGTCACAGTAACTGAGAGAGCTGTATGGGATGGAACAGGTTATCTGGGGAGGTATGCAGACCTGCAGTGCCTAAAGCAGGTTACTGGAAGATACAGCGAGAGTTGCAAGCGCTGAAGACGGCAAAGGAAATAGAGAGACAATGGCTTGTTAATGACGCAATTTTGTAGAGTCTAAAGGGCTTTTTCTGAGCTGCTTACAGAGATGCATAGACTTTAACAAATGCAAATTGAGAGCCAGCAAGTGTTGTATGGTACTGGAAACTGTTGAATGTTACAGAGTTTGAAGACTTACAGTAACTGGGGGGAATATAAACTTTTGGAGCTCTGATGGTATTCTAGGACCCTCAGGACATGAGGAGGTGCAGAGAATGGGAGCATTCCAAATAGTGGGAGTGTAGGAACTGGAAGTCCTGAGATGGATAAGGAGGAAGAAAAGTACCAATTTAGCACACGCAACCATTGTAATTATAGAGATTTAAGGAAGGAAACCTGTGCTGTCATTGATTACAATTATATGGAGAGTTACAGAAGCTGAAGGGACTACAAATTTAAAAAGGGAGTGATTTTACATGATCAGAATTTAAGCAAGATTAAATAAATTTTAGTGATCTCTAGCACAGATGGGAATGGAGGAGGTGAGATATTGCGAGGAACTATAAGAGTTATAAGTCGGGGAGGATGTCAGATACAAAAGGGAGAGCTGCATTGTCTGTGTGCAGTTACAGACATGAGGAGTGTTGTAGCGCCTGCTGGAGAGGACACACATAACAACAGTTCCAATGGCGGGTGCAGTGGCTCAGGAAGGCAGCTCGCTACCACCTTCTCAGGGACAACTCCAAATAAACAATAAATGCTGGCTCAGCCATCAATGCTCATGTTCAGGAATGAATGTGTAAAAGATCTACAAGTAGCACTGAGGTCACTCAGGAAGGCACTTTCAGCAGCCCTTCACAAACCCGTAACCACTATGCCCTGGAAGAACAGGAGCTCCCGGTGCACGAGAACACCAGCATTTTCAAGGTTCCCTCCAAGACACGCTCCATCCTCCCAGCACGTTGTCTGTCCCTACACGCAAACGACTGCAGTGAGTCAGGAAGGCAGCTTCCCCAGGGAATTACAAATGGTAGGGTAATGGAAAAACTCTGCTGGTTACAGCCAGACAGAAAAATAAATCCAGCAGTGTGTATGAAATGAAATTTCCATTTCAGAACAAAATGCTGAACATGGATAGAGGATTTGTCTGATTGGCACAAGACAGAGAATGTGAAGAAAGGGGTCTTTTTCACGATGGGAACTGGTGATGAGGGGAGCTCCGCAGGGGTCAGTATTGGGATGACACTCTACATGTTATACATTAAGAGTCTGGACAAAGAATGTGAAGGGGTACGAGAAATGGGTTTCCAAGAAAGATCCCAGGGATGAAATTCGTGTCATATGAGGAGCAGGTGAAGTCTCTGGGTCTGTACTTGATGAAGTTTCAGAGGCGGTGGCAGAATCTCATTCAAACTTACAGAATACTGAGGGGCCTGGATGATGTGGACGTGGCCAAGATGTTTCCACGATCAGGAGAGACTAGGAGCCAAGGGCCCAGCTTCAGAGTGAAGGGATGACCGTTTAGAATGGAAATATGGAGGAATTTATTCAGCCAGAGGGTGATGGATCTGTGGAACTTACTGCCTCGGGGGGATGTGGAGGCGAGTAATTCAGTGCATTTAACTCAGAGATAGATAGGTTCTTGGTGAGTAAGGAGATCAAGGGTTACAGGGAGTAGGCGAGAGAATGAGGTTGAGAGACAATTCAGACAGAATCGAATGGTGTCACAGACTCGATGGACCGAATGGCCTAGTTACACCCTATATATGATGGTGTTTTGGACGGTCCTCATTCCATGGGTTTCTAAGTGTGCAGTTATCATTTCTGGCTTATCGTTTACCTTACATTCAAGCACTTTCCTGATCATTACGGTCACCTCTTGGTTTCAGAATGACTGCAGAAAGCTACACCACAGAGTAACTTGGGAATCCTTGTGCATAAATCTCATAAAGGTGTTATACAAGGCCAGCAGGACATAGAGAAGGCAAATGGAATGCTGGGATAGACTCCAAAGGGAATGGAGAATTTAAAAAAAAGGGAAGGTTTGGAACAATTACAGAGGACTCCAGTAATCCCACACTGAGAATACTGTGAACAGGTTTGGTCCCCTATCTAGGGGGAAAATGTTCTTGCATTGAAGGCAGTCCTGATAAGATTTAACAGACCGATCCTCAGAATTGAGCGATATTGATGGGAAAAGATTGAGAAGTTTGAATGTGATCTCATTAGCATTTAGAAAATGAGGCAAATTTATTGATAACCGAAGATTCCTCTGTTCTTGCAAGTTTGGTTTCTGATATGTTGGTTCCCCTGACCGAGGATCTGTAACCGGAGATAAAGGGGAATGCAGGCACGAGGTAACCTTAAGAAAAATGCTGGGTTGTAGAGGCTGGAGGAAGTTACAGAGTTCGGTGGTTCGAAATCACTGTTGGTGGCTAGAGATCAGATAGGTTGTCGGGCTGAAATATGTCACTTAGAGGTACAGGAAAATCAGTCCAGAAGGAGTTACGTTGATCGGGAGGAATATAGGTTCTAGAGATGACACAGATAAGGGCGGCAGTTGGAGCTAAAGGAGATACAGAAACTGGGAGGGATGCGGGGACTTGAGATTACATAGATTGGGGTGGTAGTTGGATCTGCAGGATTTTATAGAGAAAGGGAGGATTAGACTGACTAGAGATTACACAGATTGGGGTGGTAGTTGGAGCTACAGACATTTATAGAGAAAGCGAGGATTGTACTGACGGGAGATTACACAGATAGGGGTGGTATTGGAGCTACAGGAGTTTATAGAGAAAGGGAGGATTGGAGGGACTGGAGATTGCAGAGATTGGAGTGGTAGTTGGAGCTGCAGGATATTACAGTGAAAAGAAGCTTGGACTGACGGGAGATAACACAGATATGGATGGTAGTTGGAGCTGTAGGACTTACAGAAATGGGGACAGTTGTAGGGACTGGAGAGGACACGGGTAGGGATGGTAGTTGGAGCTGCAGGAGTTTATAGAGATGGCAGGACTGTTGGTACTGGGGACTACATTGACATGGACAATAGTTGGAGCTGCAGGAGTGAGTGAGATAGGGAGGGCTGAAGGGGCTGGATCAGTTCACACAGCAAGAGAGAATTGTCGCGATTGGAGGGGCCAGAGATGATGATGGTTATAGGGCTGCAGGAGTTCAGAGAACTAGTGAGCGCTGTGTAGGTAGGTTTGAAGCATTCCCATCAGATACACAGAGATGTTGAGTGCTGTTCAGGAGTTGATTACAGAAATCGAGAGAGTTGCAGATACTGGAAGATATGACAAAGACAGTAAGCTGTAGTATTTGAAGAGGTTACAGCATCAGGATGCATTGAGAAGTTGGAGGCTGCTACAGGTGTTAAACATGCAGCAGGGGATCAATAACCTCATATTGATTAGGATGATTGGAAGCTGTGGAGATAAAGAACGAGAATTGCAGGAACTGAAGAATATCACAGATGAGGAGTAACATATGTACTAGAAGTGTTAGAACATGAGATGTGCTGTATTCAATGGAGTCAGGGAAGATACAGGGAGATCTGAAGGGACTACAGGTGATATAAAGGATAGTAAGGCTCCTCAGTGTCAGATGGGGGCAGTTTTCACAGACAGGGAGATTGTTTTTTGGGATGATGTTATTTACAGAGATTAAGAGTGCTGTATAGAATTGAGGAACGAACAGAGATATGGAAGGCTGTAGTTAATGAAGACATTTGTTGTTGTCGGATGCTGAGGTTCTGGAAATTATGTGGACCGGAAAGCTGGACAATCTGCCAGAGCTGACAGAGATAGGAACAGCAATAGAGCCGGAGACACTAACATAGAAAGGGAGTATTGCACACATTGGAGGGGGTTTCCGCTTTAGGGATGGTTGTAGGGGAGTGTAACATTTACACAGATAGGGGTGTAAGAACTGGAGAATATTATGGAGATGATCAGACTAGAGGAACTTACATTGACAGAATGGGTGATAGCAACAGTAGGATGTTACAAAGATAGTGAGTCTTGTAGGAACTGGATTGGGAGAGTCACAGGCATTGGAGTGGGTTTTGCAGGGAGTGCTACAGGGACCTGAGAGGATTACGCAGATAGGGATGATTGTAAGATCTCCACATTATCATCGGCTTTCAGGAGTGGAAGAAGTTACACAGATAAGGAGGGATATTGGAGCTGTGGGAGTTCCCAGGGAATAGAATGTTTGGAGGGTTTGGGTCTGTTTATAGATAAAGCGATTATGTTTAGTGACAGTAACATGGAACACAGAGGGCGAGTTTAGCTTAGACGCCCCACAGCAGAGAAACAAGCACTTCGGCCGAACAAGTCCACACCAACCGTCCGGAGCGTAACCCAACCAGACCCATCTCCCTGTGATTATTGCAACTAACACTACGGGCAATTTAGAATGGCCAATTCACCTGACCTGCATGTCTTTGGACTGTGGGCGGAAACTGGAGTATCCAGACGAAACCAACGCAGACATGGGGAGAATGTGCAAACTCCACACAGACAGTCACCCAACGCTGGAATCGAACCTCGATCACTGGCACTGTGAGGCATCATTGCTCACCACTGAGCCAACGTGCTGCCCCCAAATTGCAGAATTACACAAAGAGAGGATGTTTGAGGTGCTGAGAGAAATGTCGGGAGTGGAGGAGCAAACAGAGATGTGGAGTGCTGTTGCGGCTGGAAAAGTGTCTGGAGGTGTTTATATAGATAAGGAGGTCGGTAGGGATCGGAGATAGTTACTGAGGTTGTGTGGTGGTATAGGCTAGGTGGCAAGAATGTGATCTGCCTGCAGAAGGTTATAGTCATATCATGTTCTCTTGGGACTTGAGGAAGGTACATAGGTGGATATTTTGATCTAGCCTGGAGGATTTTACAGAGATGGGGTGGACTGTAGGTATTGTGCAAAACTACAGAAATTGGGATCATTGTACTGAGTGCACGATGAGATTATTGAGATTTGGCATGTTGAGACTGGACCAATTTACAAATAGGGAGATATGTCAACATTGGAGTAGGTTTCAAATATACAGCAGGATTATGGGAGGAGTGGATGATACAGTAATAGGAAATTTTCTGGAATAACAAGCATTAAAAATGCTGGCGTAGATGAGTTGGGCCGAAAGGTATGTTTCCTTGCTGTATGACACTATCACATGACAAGAGACAGTGTGAGAGAGGGAGGAGAGAACAGAAAGATCCCAGTTTTCAATACAAAATCCTTGAGCGAGGCCTGCTTCCCATCTGTTGTCCTGATCCTCACTATGACAGCACAGGCATGGATGAATAAATGTGAACTCCCGATGCTGTTTCAGGAAGGCTCAGTACAGTAGATCTGAAAGTCATCCTCTCACAAGAGGGTGGGAATTGAGCCTGGGACCATCATGCTCTGTATTCACCCTTCAACACAGTACCTATGTCATGTTATCTGAACCAAAGTTCCATCCCTTAAATGTTCTCTGCTCTGTTCACTGTGAGTGATCCTATCTCGCTGCAGGATTTATTGAAGGCTCTCACTCTCCGTCGCTCTGGCTGACCAACCGTCTTCAATATGGTGATAGACGAGACAGGAGTTGGGAATTCTGCTGAGTCAGGAATATCCTGAGTACCTACATGAGGAAGAGAAAAAGACAGAATGGTAAATCAGACTGATGTAGTGAGGGTAACACATGGAGAATGACACTGAGTCCCACAGAGATCTGGAATATCCCAGTCTCCATCCCTGGCCTGTGCTGCTGCTTGTCTCTGGAGTGGAGAATTCTGTTGGCTCAGGATCTGGAGTATCTGCAAAAGGTGCAGTCACCGGCAGCAATTAGACCCTCACAGTGACAGATACCACATGGAGAGATACTGAGTGATAGCACCAGAGTGCCGGAAGGTATCAGGATCAAACCACGGTCAAGATGAAGGGGTTTGATTCATGCTGCAAAGGGATCAATACTCAGGGCTGAGTGAGCTATCAGTGGGCCAGGCGATGGACTAGAGTTACTCTCACTAGCCTGTTCATCCAGAATTTAATGGTGGTGTCAGGGAAACCCATCTGACTGCTTAATATCGTATAAAGAAGGAAATCTGTCTGAAGCAGACGGTCTGGCCTACATATGAATCCAGACCTAGAGCAATGGGATTGACTCTCAACTGCTCTCTGAAATGGTCTGGCAAGCCACTCAGCTCTCGGGTAACTGGAAGTGGGCATGAAATGCTGACCAGCCAGAGACAGCAAAATCCTATGAGTGCACTAAAAACAACACTGCTGAAACAAGTTTCCTGGTTAATCATGTCGGTAGGTTTATGGACAGGGCTTTAAACTGGCAGAGAGGATGCAGGAACAGGGTTCGGGTGAAATGAGCTTTCCAAATGCAAAGAGAAAATGTGAAGCCTTGGAACAGCATGGGAACGTGGCTGAAGACAAGCAGAAAGGAACAGGAAGAGACAGAGTTTAACGAAAACTGTACATCAGCAAATCGGTTTGTAACAGAACATTATGGGAAAGAGTAAATAATAATGTTTTTATTTGGAATTGCCAAAATATCTGCAACAAGGTAATAGACTTGTGACACAGAGATAAATGAGATTTGGTCAGCAGAGAGACGTAATTACAGGGTGAACAAAGGTGGAGCATAAATATTCAATGGTAAACAACCTTACAGGATCTCAGGCAGAATGCAAAAGCAAGATGGGAACCCTGACAGTAATGGCAACAAAGGCATTACAGAGAAAGCATTTGGCATCAGATTATGCAGCTGAATCATCCTGAATGCAAATTCTGGCTGCTACTACGTGTCAAACAAAATAGGCAGGATAACAGTTTTTACACTGCTGACAGTATTGCTCATCCCTGATTTAAACAGGAAGTCATTTGAATTTGTAGCAAAGGTGGTGTGATAATTTTGGGAGACGTCAACCTTTGTATAATCTTGGACAGACACATTGGCAAGAGTGATATTATCCGAGATCCTCTTTGAATGTTTTAGTCAGAGTATCTTTGAATAACACATTGTGAAACTGGCTAGGGATGTACCTATCTCAGGTCGACCGTTGGGTGATGAATCTGAGTGAAGGAGCAATATCACACCGAGATTCTCCAGGAAATTATCCTGGAATTCAAAGAGATTATGACATTTTAAAGTGACCATAAAGCACATCCGAACATCAGTAACAAAGCCAATTACATGATTTTGAGAGAGAACTGACCAAGGTAAACAAGGGAAACTGACTGAAATGCCAGGCTGTAAATGAACAGTGGAAAACATTTACAGCCAGAGTGTCCTAGAGACGTACAGCACAGAAATAGACCCTTCAGTCCAACACGTCCACGCCGACCAGCTATCCTTTCCTAATCTTGTCCCATCTGCCAGCACTTGGCCCATATCCCATTACACCCTTTTTATTCATATACCAATCCAGATGCCTTTTGAATGCTGCAATTGTACTAGCCTCCACCACGTCCTCTGGCAGTACATTCCATACATACACCACATTGCGTGAAAACGTTGCCCTTAGGTCCCTTTTAAATCTTTCATCTCTCACCCTAAACCTATGCCTTCTAGCTTTGCTCTCCACCACCTCAGGGAAAAGACCTTATCTGTTTATCCTGTCCATGCTGCTCATGATTTTATAAACCTCAAGAATTTCACACCTTCGACTCTGACGCTCCAAGGAAAACAGTCCCAGTTGTTTCAGCCTCTCCCTATAGATCATATCCTCCAACTCTGGCAACATCCTTGTAGATCTTTTCTGAACACTTTCAAGTTTCACAACATCTTTCCGATAGGAGGGAGAATTGCACGCAACATTCCAACGAATGACCTGTACAGCTGCAAAATGACCTCCAAACTCTGATACTCAATGATCTGACCAACAAAGGAAAGCATACCTAACACCTTCTTCACTATCCTATCTACCTGTGATACCACATTCAAGGAGCAATGAACCTACACTCCAAGGTCTCTTTGTTCAGCAACACTCCCTCTAACTTTGCCATTAAGTGTATAAATCCTGCTAAGATTTGCTTTCACAAAATGGAGCACCTAGCATTTAGCTGAATGAAACTCCATTCGTCACTCCTCAGCCCATTCGCCCATCTGATCAAGATCCCATTGTACTCTGAGGTAACCTTATTAACTGTACACTATATCTCAAATTTTAGTGTCATCTGCAAACTTATTAAAGGTACCTCCTACGTTCATTTATATAATGATGAAAAGTAGTGGATCCAGCACCGAACTTTGTGGCACACCATCGGCCTCCAGTGTGAAAAATAACCCTCCTCAACCAACTTGTGTCTTCTACCTTTGAGCCAGTTCTGTATCCAAACGGCTAGGTCGCCCTGAATTCCATGAGATCTAACCTTGCTAACCGATCTTCCATGAGGAACCTTTTCAACACCTCACTGAAGTCCATGTAGATCACGTCTAATGATCTGCCCTCATCAATCCTTTTTGTTACTTCTTCAAAAAACGCAATCAATTTCTTGAGGCATGATTTCCCACACACAAAGCCATGCTGTCTATCCCTAGTCACTCATTGCCTTTCTAAATACATGTAACTCCTATCTCGCAGGATTTCCTTCAACAATTTACCCACTACTGATGTCAGGCTCACAGGCCTATAGTTCCCTAGCTTTCCCTGACCGCTTTTCTTAAATGGTTAGCCAACCTCCAAACTTCCAGCACTTCACCTATGATGATCAGTGATACAAATTTCTCAGCAAGGGCCCCATCGATCAGTTCCCTATCTTCTCACAGAGTTCCAATGTACATATGATCAGATCCTGGGGATTTATCTGCCTTTATGCGTTTCAAGACATCCAGCACCTCCTCCTCTTTAATATGGACGTTTTTCAAGATGTCACTGTCTATTTCCCCACATTCTATATCTTCCATTTCCTTCGGGACTGTAAACACTGATGTAAAACAGTCGTTTAGTATTGCCCCTACTCCTGCGGCTGCACACAAAGGCTAACCTGCTAATCTTTGAGGGGCCCTATTTTCTCCCTAGTTACCCTCTTGTCCTTTATGTATTTATAAAAACCCATTGGATTCTTCTTAACCCAATTTTCCGAAGCTATGGCATGTCCCCTTCTTATCTTCCTGATTTCCGTTTAAGTATACTCCTCCTTGCTTTATAATCTAAGAATTCACTTGACTTGTCGTGTCTATACCTGACAAATGCTTCCTTCTCTTTCTTAACCAAAACCTTTGTTCGCTAGTCATCCAGAATTCCCTGCACCCATCAGCATTTCCTTCCATCCTAAGTGGAATATTATATACTGTCTCTGAAATACTTGCAGGCTTCCCATCGTCCAATGATAAAGGTTTCATTCCCTCAAAATGCAAACTCCCCAATTCCTGCATCTCACAAAACTGTCTCTTGAAAAAAATGAAAAAATAGAGAACATTCTAAACGAAGGCTTCGATGTGGTGAGCTTTGATCAGTCCTGTAGATCTGGAGATCACCACCTGCACGGTGAGTGCTTTCTCCCAGAGCAGCACCAGGACACTGTCAGGCACACAGACAGAATGGGCAAATACATTCCCATCTGAACTCACATCTCGCAGCCTGGAAATCCGAAATTGTGCACGGATAATCTGGTAAACACCTCCAAAATTATTCAATAAGATCAGCCTAATCCATCTAATCAAAAACAAATCAACCACTCACACTAAAACATCCTTCATGTCCCACACCCATTCTCGATCCCATCCTGCACGTTATACGAATCCCACTACCTCTAACCTCCTGAAGGATCTTCATCCCCTCCTACATTTGTACCATCCTCCATTTACTGCAGCCGTTCCTACCTCCGTAACATGGCCCAGACTCGACAAATCTTCCTTCCTATGCAATATTCCCCAGAAGGGCACTGGAGTATGGTGGTGTTTACAGAGTTAGGGAGGGATATCAGGACAGGAGGATTTTGCATTTATTAGTAATATTGAAGTGACTAAAATTGGCTTCGGTAATTTTCAGTACTCACGCCAATAAAGGAGGTTACAGAGCTAAAGAGGATTGTAGGGACTGGAAGACGTTTCGCAGTTTATGTGTTTTGTGGGGACTGGGGGAAGGTACCAAAATAGGGAGGGTTTAAGATTGAAGGATTCTGCTGAAAACGTCTACTGAGTTAAAGGCAGGATTCTTGGAGTAACACAAGAGTCTTGGGTTGTGAAGAAGGCGTGTAATGTGTTAGCTTTCCTTAGCAGGGGGGTTGACTTGACGACCATTGAGGTTGTGCTGCAGCTCCACACAGCCCTGGTTCGTCCATTCTTGGAATATTGTGTTATGTTCTGGTCACCTCATTATACGAAAATGTGGAGAGGGTGCAGAAACGATTTATCAGGATGATTTCTGGATTTGAGGACAGGTCTAATGAAGAAATGTTGGGGAATCCAGGGCTTCTATCATTGGAATTGAAAAGGATGAAACCTGACTTGATAGATGTGTGCGAGCTGATGAGAGGCATACATAGAATGGATGGATCGAGAATGTTCCTATTGTGAAAATGGCTATAATGGTGGGGCATGATTTTAATGTACTTGGAGGAAGGTTTATGGGAGATGTCAGAGGGAGGTACGTTACACGGAGAGTTGTGGGTGTGTGGAATGCACCACCAGCGTTGGTGGTAGAGAAGTTACATTAGGGACATTTAATTAATTTTTGGAAACGCAGATGGATTATAGTAAAATGAATTTCTCAAAATGGAGACCTGTGACCAGTGGTGTTCCACGAGGATCCGTGCGGGGTCCCTGTTGTTTGTGATATACATAAATGATTTGGAGGAAGGTATCAATTGCCTGATTAGCAAGTTTGCAGATGACATGAAGATTGATGGAGCAGTAGATAGTGAAGGGGACAGTCAGAGAATACAGCAGGGTATAGGTCGATTGGAGGGATGGGCAGAGAAATGACAGATGGGGAGTTCACTCCAGGCAAATGCGAGGTGATGCTTTTCAGAATATTCAATTCAATAGCAAGATAATTGGAAAAGTCCTGGGGAAAATTGACGTACATAGAGATCTGGGTTTTCAGGTCCATTGTTCCTTGAAGGTGGCAACGCAGGTCAGTAAAGTGGTTAAGGATGCATACAACATGTTTTCCTTAATTGAAAGGGCTATGGAGTAAAATAGTTGGTAGGTCATGTTACAGTTGTATTTGATTTTGGTTTGGCCACATTTGGAATGATGCATACAGTTCTGATCACCACATTACCAAAATGATGTAGATGCTTTGGAGAGGGTGAAGAGGAAGTTCACCCAGACGTTGTCTGGTATGGAAGGGACCAGCTATAAAGAGAGGTTGAATAGATTCGGATTAATTTTATTAGAAAGACAAAGGTTGACTGAGGACCTGATTGATGTATACAAATTCATGAGATGTATAGACATGGTGGATAGCAAGAAGCGTTTTTCCCCAGAGTGTGGAACGCAGTAACTGGGGTCACAAACTCAAAGTGAGATGGGAAAGGTTTAGGGCAGATAACCGTGGAACGGTTTTTATGCTGAGGGTGGTAGGGGCCTGGAACATGTGGCCAGCGGAGGTGGTGGAGGCGGGAACAATGAGGTCCTTTAAGATTCATGAATGGGCAGGGAGCAAAAGGATACAAATCCTTAGAAAATAGGCAGCAGTTTAGGCAGAGGATCTGGATTGGCACAGGCGTGGAGGGCCAAAGGGCCTGTTCTTGTGCTGGGATTTTCTTTGTTCTTTTCTCCTTTGAGTTGTCTGCAAGTTGGTTTGATCTTAAAGCATGATAAAAGATCAGCACATTATCAAGGGCCGAAGCGCCTGAGCTGTGCTGTACTGTTCTGTGTTCTAAATAGGGAGGTGCACAATGGCAGGAAGGTGTTTCGGGAGGCTTGAGAGGATGGGATTTGAATGGTAGATACAACTGGGAAGGTTTCCTCGGAGTGCCAGAGGTAACAGAAACACCAATGACCTGATCTGGAGCAGATGACGCAGACTGGGAGGGTGGTGGTGGCTGGAGGTGTTTCACAGGGAGGGAGGACCATAGAGCCACGGGGTGTTCCAGAAATGTGGAGAGATGTAGGGCCTACAACAGTTCATGGAGATGGCGCGGTTGGGAGGGATGGAACAGTATAGATTAGACTTACAGTGTGGAAACAGGCCCTTCGGCCCAACAAGTCCACACCGACCCGCCGAAGCGCAATCCACCCATACCCCTACATTTACCCCTTACCTAACACTACGGGCAACTTAGCTCGGCCAATTCACCTGATACGCACATCTTTGTGACTGTGGGAGGAAACCGGAGCACCCGGAGGAAACCCATGCAGACACGGGGAGAACGTGCAAACTGCACACAGTCAGTCGCCTGAGTCGGGAATTGAACCCGGGTCTACAGGCGCTGTGAGGCAGCAGTGCTAACCACTGTGCCACCGTGCCGCCCACAGATAAGAATGTTGGTAGGATGGAGTGCTTTACACAGACAGGAGTGTTTTAGGTTAATGGAGATGTTTAGAGAGAAAGTGGGTTGTGTCGACTGGAGGACCAAACAGAGACATGGATGGTAGTCATGGATGATGTTTATAGACACAGGAAGGTTTAGGTTCGGCAGATTCGTTAGATACCGAGGGTGTGGAGTCTGACAGATTTTCCAGAGGGCAGTAATTTTGGTTGGAGACAGGTTCACAGGTAAGGGAGCATTAGTAATCACCTCCAGAAAGGTAAAAGTGGGAAGGGTTGTAGGGGAGGGTGACATTTACACAGATAGAGGTGTAAGCGCTGGAGAAGGTTATGGAGATGAGTAGTGGATGGAGAGGCTTGAGGAGATGACATTAATATTGGGGTGGTAGTGATGGGAGGATGTTACACAGATACTGTGTCTTATAGGAACTGAAAGTCACATGATTTGGGTTTGGTTTGCAAGTTGGGAGTTCTGCAGGGATCTGAGAGGCCTTTTGGGTCTCCCCAGATTGATCGTGTCTTTAGGACTGTAAGATGATACATAGATAGGGAAACATAAAAGACAATGTGAAACTTCCTCTTTTTCCTGAACAGAGTGACGACACCTCTCATCGGCCAGGGATTCCTAAAACTGCTAGCTTTTCCCTACACCCTAACAGGGACATACTGGATTCTTGATATCACACTTTTAAAAGCCTCCCATTTGCCAGTCATTTCTTTTCAGTCAAACAGACTGACCCAATCGTTTTTAGTTATGATTTGGACATGCCAGTGTTGGACTGAGGTGGGCAAAGTTAATAATCACACAACACCAGGTTATAGTCCAGCAGGTTTATTTGCAAGCACTAGCTTTCGAAGCACTGCTTCTTCATCAGGTGAATGTGGAGCACAATCCTAAGGCACCGAATTTATAGCAACAGGATGGCAGTGTCATGGAAAGAAATATTAAACAAGCTTAGATTAAGTCTTTCAACTTTTAGAGTGACCACTAGCGCTTCCAAATCTAGCGCTTTCAAATACCGAGGAACCTCGGTTATCCAAATATCAATTAACCTAATATCAGATTATCCAAAGGAGATCTCGAGGTCCCGATAGAAACATTACATCAAAGAGCAGTTTCAATCTTGATTGTGTTTGTTTTTGTTTACACTAATTAAAACCGAACTCAACTGACTGAAATGCTGCCGAGAACAGTCCTGGACATCGAGCCCAGATACCATCTCCAAATGAATGACGTCCCACCCTCTCTCCCTCTCCATACAAATCCCCTGGGGTTCCATATAGGGGTGAATCCTAAACCCGACTTCCCCATATATTCTCCAGAACAGTGTATTGTACAGGGCAGAAAGTTTGCAGTAAAAGTTGTGTGTGGTTGTCTGAGTGTGTGTGTGCATGTGCGTGTGTGCTATTTGGAGACTTACCCCATCAAAGTCAGTATATATCTTATTGTTGGTGTCTACTCCAGCTGCACAGAAGGAGGAGGGGATGAACGGGGGCAGGGGGGCGGGGACACGGGCGTGGACATGGAATGCACGGTGGGTGTGGTGGGCAGGGTGCGGTGTTGGACGGGTTTGTAGACAGGCTGAGGGTGATGTCGAAGGTGTTTAGGAAGTGGGGGCAGGCGGCGGGTGGAGTGTGGTGTCGGAAGATTTTGGGGGCTGGGGTCACTGTTGGGTGAGTTTGGGGCAGTTGGGTGAGCGACATTAAGGGGCAGGTGAGGGCGGTGTTGGATGTGTTTGGAGGCGAGCGGGGTTTGTTTTGTGGTCTGGCAGGGCGTGGGGGCTCGCTCATGGCTCACTGTTGCCGAGTCACCTGAACAGGGAGCAGACTGGACTGAAAACTCCGGGTCCCAGAGGAAAGGCATTGAATCGATTAATTGAATAATCAATTATCCGAACAAAATATCACCCGCCCATCACGTTCAGATAATCGAGATTCCTCTGTAAGCCATCTGAACTATAACCTGGTGTTGTATGATTTTTACCATCACCCAATCAAACCCTGCTCGATCCTGCTGAATGGCCCCAAACTTGACCCAGTTCTAGTTTAAGACCTAAATCTGTCAACTTCTCTGATCCTTTTCCATTAGTATGTTAAAACAAAGGCAGTTGTGGTCACTGGACGCAATGTGCTTTCCGAATGATACTTAAGTCACGTGCCTGACATTGGTTCCTGAGGAGAGGTCCAGTGTTGCATCCGCCTGAGTAGAGTAGAACCCTCTACGTCTTGGTTTAGGAAACTTTCTTAGACATTTTTGACAAATTCCACTCATTAAGGGCCTTTTATACTCTGGGTGACCCAGTCAATCCAGGCAAGTTAAAATCTCCAACCAATGCTACTTTATTATTTTTATAGGTACCTGCAATCTCACTACACATTTGCTCCTCTCGTATCCGCTGGCTATTTGAGGATCTAGAACACGATCCCAGCAGATTGATCATCCCCTATTTGTTTCTAACTTTTAAATATATGGACTCATTTGATGACTGTTGTGGTTCTGCTCGCCGAGCTGGAAGTTTTTGCTGCAAACGTTTCGTTCCCTGGCTAGGGAACATCATCAGTGCTGTTGGAGCCTCGTGTGAAGCGCTGCTTTGATGTTTCTTCCGGTATTTATATCGGTTTGTTCTTGCCGCTTCCGGGTGTCAGTTTCAGCTGCAGTGATTTGTATATGGGGTCCGGGTCGATGTGTCTGTTGATGGATGTTCTTGCCGCTTCCGGGTGTCAGTTTCAGCTGTAGTGGTTTGTATATGGGGTCCAGGTCAATGTGTCTGTTGATGGAGTTTGGGGATGAATGCCATGCTTCTAGGAATTCTCTGGCTGTTCTCTGTCTGGCTTGTCCTATGATAGTGGTGTTTTCCCAGTCAAATTCATGTTGCTGGTTGTCTGAGTGTATGGCTACTAGAGATAGCTGGTCGTGTCGTTTTGTGGCTAGCTGATGTTCATGGATGCGGATTGTTAGCTGTCTTCCTGTTTGTCCTATATAGTGTTTTGTGCAGTCCTTGCAAGATATTTTGTAAACTAAATACTAGTTTACAAAATACCATGCAAGGACTGCACAAAACTTTCTGATGGTCCCTCTCTTATTTAGAGTCACAACTCCCTGCCAAAATAATTGAAATCCTCCTGGGTAACACGAGGAAATCTCCTCCCTGTGATACTGGTGCCTCTCTGATTCAAGTGCAAACCCTCCCTTTGTACAAGTCTTCTCTACCCCAGAACAGACTCCAATGAAAATCCTGCCCGCTACACCAGCTCCTTAAGCCACACATCCATCCGGCCTCTCTTTCTATTTCTATCGTAACTGGCACGTGGCAATGGGAATAATCTGGAGATCATTAATGTCAATGTCCTGTTTTTTAACTTCTCACCTAACTCCCTGTACTCCTTTCTCAGGATCCCATCCCTTTGTTTACCCCGTCATGTGGATTGACATGCACAATGACCTCTTGCTGTTCACCCTCCCCTTCAGAATGTTCAGTTACCACTCAGAGACATCCTTGACCTGACACCCAGGAGGCAGCACACCATCCTGGGGTCCAGCAGCACATTCTCAACAATAAATTATGCTCGTGGAGCATTCAAGACCGGCACTTGTTTCGAGGTTAAGTCCCGAAAGGCCAGGCTGTTAAAAAAAGGATTCCATCTTCTTGGCTCTATCTTCACAATCCTGTGATTTATACAAATCAGAATAAAACTTTCTGAAGATTGTTTGATCCTTTCATGAGTCAGAGTACCAGCACTTTCCCTTATGGACGTGATAGCTTGAGGGGCCTTCTTTTTCCTTGCAAGAACCGCTAGGTATCGAGCAGGCTTATCGCCATATTCATATAATCTTTGCTTTGCAAATAATATTTCCCTCTTTGCCGTCTTGGGTAAGCACAGTATTCAGGGCTGTCCAAAGGGCTGTAATCCTTTGTAATTTAGCGACAGAGGGCCTATCACCGGGCCTCAAGTCGATGCTGTTGTTCTCCCTTTTGTTCCTTCTGGGTCACCGAGTACGAAATTACCAGACCCGTGCATAAGCCTTACTGGTCTTCCACATCATCAGCAGGTTACTAGCCGTACCTGACTTAATTTCCAAAATGGTTTTGAATTTTGAGAGAAATATTCTAAGAATTTACCATCCGTCAGTAAGAAAGAATCCATTCACCAATGTCCGGGGGCTGTTGCATTGTTCCTGGTCTTGATTTCTATATACACTACAGCGTGATAAGAAATTATTATATCATCTATTGCGCAGGATAGTATGAAATTCAAAAAGGTCGAGGGGGCAAAAAACATATCAATTCCAGTGTGACACTTCTGTGGATTAGAATAAAAAGAGAAATCTGCCTTGCAGGTGGAGGCACCTGTACACATCTATTAATCCTAGCTCTTTATTCAAATACGCCGTACTCTTGGGTATCCTGCTATCTCCGGATTCATAATGCAATTAAAATCTCCTTCTATAATTGTGTAATGAGCCCCAAAACCCATCAGTTTACAGAATGCTTCCATTATAAATTTGAAAGAATGGGCCGGGAGACAGTAAAGATTCAAAATCCCATATTCCTCTACATTTATAAGGGGTTTAATCAGTATGTATGTGACTTAAGATCCTGATAAGTGATAGTCTGCATGGATTTGTAAGAGCAAGATAATGTCTGATGAAATCAGCTGAGATTTCTTTGAAATCACGATTGAAGATATTGATGCGGGCCATACAGATGTTATGGTTTACGTGGAATTCATTAAGGCCTTTGACAAGGTCCCACGTGGAAGGCTAGTCCAGAAGGGAAGAGACCATGGCATCAAAGGCAAGTTGGCAAATTTGATCCAAAATTGTTGGATGATTATTTTTGTGATTGAAACCTTTGCCAAGCGGGTGTAACAAAGGGATCTGTGAAGAAGCCATTGCTGTTCATTATGGGCATTAATAACTCTGATGTGAAAGCAGAAGGTAGCATTAGTAGGTTTGCAGATAACATGAAAGGTGAGGGTGTTGTCCACAGTGAGGGGGATGGTCTCAGGCTACAGTCTGAAGTTTGAGGCTGGGACAGAATTTCAACAGAGTAATTTCAATTGATAAACAAGCAAGAGCACAGCAGGCAATGAGGGAATACTCATCAATTAAACTGCATTTACTTTGATGTAAAATGCCTGACAGGTAAGGCAGATGAACACACGGCATGGATGGGAACATGGGACTGGGAAATCACAGCAATTACAGAAATACAGCTAAGGGAGGGACAGGACTCGCAGATCATTGATCCAGAGGACAGATTCAACAGGAAGGATAGAAGGGGAGGCAAGAGAGTAGGGGCAGTGGAGTTTTTGATCAGTGAAAACATCACTGCAGCACTGAGAGAGGATATTCCTGGGTATCGCCCAGTGAAGCTGTATTAGTAGAACTGAGAATACGGTTGAATGATCAGATTGATATGACTGTACTACAGGCCCGCAGTAGTCAGCGGGAAATTGAGCAGTCGGAGATCTCAGATATCTGTAAGAATGATAGGGTTGTAATGGTCCGGGACTTTAACTTTCTAAACCCAGACTGGAACTGCCATAATGTTCACAGCTTGGATGGGAGGGATTTGTTCAGTGTGTTCAAGAAAACTGTCTCAGTCAGTATGTAAGCGTTTCGACTGGAGAAAGGGATGAAACCTGACCTCCCTTCGGGAAACAAGGGAGAGAAAGGGGCTGAAGTGTTTATGGGGAGCACTTTGGCAAAGTCACCACAATTCTATTAGTTTGAAAATAGCGATGGTAAAGGACAGGCCTGGTCCACAAGTTAAAGATCAAAACTGGCCTTGCCCCCTTCCAGAAGGTATTAGGCAAGACTGTCCAAAAGTTGATTCATCGAGGCTATTTGGAAGTAAAGGGACGTCGGGCAAGTGGGATTCTTTCAAAACAGAGATAAATTAAGATTTTAGGAGCAGCATATTCCTGTTAGTGTGAAGGACAATGCTGACACAAGTGGGAAAAATTGGATGACTGGGAATATTGAGGTTCTGGTCAAGACAAAAGGGGGCACATGTCATATACAGCCAGCTGGATTATGTCAATCACTTGAAGAACATTGTGGGTGTAGTAATATTCTTCAGAGGGAAATCATGAGGGGCCAAGGGGAACTGACAGAGCTTTGGTAGGTAAGATTCAGGAAAATCCAAAGAGATTCTACAAGTATATTAACAACAGAAGATTAACTCGAGACAGAATGTAACCCTTAAAGATCAATGAAGCCATCCATGTGTAAACCCATAGGAAATGGGTGCAATCTGAAACAAAAATTTCAAGTCAGAACTTACTGTGGAAATAACACTGTGGAAGCCGGGAAATAAACAGTGATGTATTCAAAGAGTCCACATTGGAGAACAGGAAGTGCTGATTGTTTTAAAACGCATTAAAATTAAATAACTCCCTGGGAACTAATCAAGTACATCCCAGGACATTGTGGTAAAGTAGGGAAGAAACTTACAAAGATATTTCTATCACTGAAAACCACGGGTGGTGAGCTGAGAGCGGGAGGGTGGCTAATGTTGTGCCAGTATTTAGGAAAGGCTGCGAGGGAAAGCACGGACATAAACACCAATTAGCTTGATGTCAGTGGTGCCAATGTTGTTAGAAGCGATTCCGCGGTACAGGAGTTACATGCATTTGGAAAGGCAACGATTGATTAGGGATAGTCAGCACAGCTTTGTGCGTACAGAGGAGTGTCTCTCAAACTTGATAGAGTTTGTTGAAGAGGTGACCAAGGAGATGGATGAAGGCAGAGTAGTACACCTTGTCTATACTGACTTCAGCAAGGCCTTTGACAGAATTTATCGTGGTGCACTGGTTAGTAAGTTTAGATTACATGTGATCAGGGAGAGCGAGACAAACGGCCACAAAATTGGCTTAACAATAGGAGACAGAGGATGGTGGGAGATGATGGGGGCGTCTGAGCAGCGGTGTGCCATAAGGATCAGTGCAGGGCCCACACATGTACATTATTGACATAAACGAGAATATATGAATTATTGTTTGCAAGTTTGTGGATAGTAAAATACTTGTTATAGTTGGCAGTGAATACAGTTATCAAAGGTGATCTTAATCAACTGAGCTAGTGGGTCAAGAAATGAAAGATGGGAGTTGAATTCAGGTGTTAGATTTTCTTCAGATGAATCAGGGAGGACTAACACAGTTAATGGCAGTGCTCTAGGCAGTGTTGTCGAACGAAGAGAGACCAAGGGGTGCAGTGACATTGTTCCGTGGAAGTGGCGTCACTGGTAGACAGGGCAGGGATTAGGCACACTTGCCCTCATGGGTCAGATCATTGAGTACCTGAGTTGATACATCATGATACGGCTGTACAAGATATTGCTGTGTCTCCAGTTGGAGTACTGTGTAGAATTCTGATCCTCCTGATTCAGGAAGCATTTTACGAAACAGCAAAAGGAACAAAGATTGAAAGAGGTGTTGCTGATACTGGAGGGTTTGACAGGAACAGAGAGGCTGGAGAAGCTGGAAAGCAAAACCGGGTGATGAGATAGCTTTGGCTGATGAGATTATGTAGAATCCAAAGAGATTCTACAGCATACAAGTACAAAAAAGCAACTAGAGAGACAATAGAGGCCCTCAAAGATCAAGAAGGCCATCCATACTTGGAAGCACAGGAGATGGGCGTGACCTGAAATGAATATTGCATGTGAGAACACACTGTGGACAAAGACTAAGAAGCAAAGGGAGAGAAACAATGATATCTTGAAAAGAGTCCCCGTTACAGAAGAGGTGGTGCTCGATAAAGTTAGAGAGATAGGGATAATAGTTTGAAATGCAGTACATTTCAAATATGGGGAGGGACTATAGGGAAATGGAGGTCACAGGGACAGAAACTGTTATAGGAGTTACAAATTATTAAAGACACTGGACCACGAGACATGGTATATGTTCAGTGTTGGAGGGGGAACACAGAACAGAAAGATCCCAGGCAGCACTCCCACTCACTCATGGGAAGTCTGCTTTCCCCTCTGTTATGCTGGTGCTCAGGAAGACAGCAGAGGGCTGTATTGATCACTGTAACACTCCTGATGCTGTCTCAGAACAACAAAACGTATAGTAGACGTGGTGATTGAACCTGGTGTGTGTCTGTACACTGCTCCACCGCCAGCACTGTTAGCTGATGTTTGGAGCCCTCTCGCTGCTCTCTGCTCTCTGCTCTCTGCTATGTGCATGGTGAGTGATCTTGCATCACTGCAGGATTTATTGACGGCTCCAGATCTCTCTGCCCTTTGCCTCTCTGGCTGACCAACCATCTTCAATGTGGTGATGGATGACACACCCAGCGGCTGGGAAATCTATTAAGTCAGGAAATTCCTGAGTACCTACAGGAGACAGAGAAATAGACAGAATGCGAACTTAGACTGATGAAGTGAGGCATACCACATGGAGAGAGACTGAGTGATATCATCAGAGTTCAGGAAGAAATCAGGATAAATCATGAAGGAAAAACAAGTTTAGCTTCATGATACACTGGTATCAGTGTTCAGGGATAAATAGCCTGTGAGCAGACAAAGTAATGTCCGAGTGATATTGTTGCTGGAGAATGTATCCCAAACCTCAGCTAATGTTCTGGAGAGGCAGGTTTGAACCACATCATCTGAAATGGTGGAATTTGAAATAAATTATGTTCAAAATAGTAATTGACAATCTAGAAATACCATTACTGATTTACAATAAATCCAAACACTTGTCATTCAGAGAAGGACATCTGCCCATTCCCACGTGGTCTGCACGACATAGTCACAGCAAAGTGATTGCCTCTCAATTACCCTCTGAAGTGGCCGAGCAAGTTACTCAGCGTAAGGGCAAGTAGGGCTGGGCAAGAAAAGCTGGTCAGCCAGAGACACCCATATCCCATACCTGATTTTAAAATAAAATCCATTAAGATGGGGTCCCACCGGAACTGAGCTGGGAACAGTGTCCTGGCCAATCATGTCGGTAGGTTTATGGACAGGGCTTGAAACTGAGAGAGGGTTCAGATGAAAGGATCTTTCCAAATCCAAACAGAAAAGATGACGCATGTGAACAGCATGGGGATGTGGCTGAAGACAAGAAGGTAGGAACAGCAAGGGACAAATTTTAACGAAAACTGTACATCAGCGAATCCATTTGTGACAGGAAATTGTAGGAAAGAGTATTTTTTTTTGGAATGGAAAAACTCTCTGCAGCAAGGTGGACTGATTTGTGCCACAGACATAAAAGAGATTTAGACACCAGGGAGACATGGTTTCAGGGTGAACAAAAGGTGGACATAAATATTCAATGGTTCACAAACTTGCAGAAACTCAGGCAAAATGGGTAATACTAACAATAATGGGTATCAAAGGCAGTACAGAGAAAGCGTTTGGTCTCAGACCATGAAGTCGAGTCAGTCTGAATGCAAATTCTGGCTACTACTTGCCAAGGACACAAGCACCAGAACAGTTTTAGGCCACTTGACAACATTTCATTGCTCATCATTGCATTAAAGAGGAACTCATCGAAATTTTTAATGAAGACTGTGATAATTTACTGAAACTTCAATGTTCATATAATCTTGACAATCACACCGACAAGAGTGATATTCAAATAGGAGATTGTAGAATTTTATTCAGTGTTTTTTTGAATAACACATTGTGCAACTGGCAAGGGACATAACTACCTCAGAGCCACCGTTGTGTCGTGAAACTTAGTGAGTAATGTCACCTGGGGAGATCTTCTGGGAAAATGTGTAAAGTGCCGTTTAAAGTAACATAAAATTTTAAAGTGAATCACAGAAAGGATAAGCTACATCTAGAAACTAAAACAGTCAATTACATGAGTTTAAGAGGAGAACTGACCAAGGTAACAGGCTAAACATGTGTCCGTAAATGAACAGTGGAAAACATTTGAATGAACAGTGTAAAACACTCAACAAAAGGACATTCCATTGAAGCAGATAAAACCTCAACAAGGAATTCCTATCCATCCCTCACTCAGGACAAAATGGATCATATCATATTATGAGGCTTTGACGATTACCACAACGTACTTAAAATCCTGAAATGAGAGAGAGTTTAAGCAGTCAGTGTTAAAGGGGTTGCAAGCAGGGGGGAGAACAGTGGGAAGAGGAATCTTTGTCAGGGTTTAATGACACAATAGGAACAGGGAAAGGTGAAGGTGCTGGAGGTGGTGAGAGTGTTAAAGAGAGTGATCCGGGCCTGATCCGTGTTACAAAGCCAAGTACAGATTGCTGCAGCTGGAGGGGTTTGCAGAGGTAGGAAGAGACATATGCATCTTTATTTATTCATTCATGGGATGAGGGTGACAATGATTGGACAGCATTCTTTGTCCCACTGCTAATTACCCAGAGGGCAGATCAGGGTCAGCCTTATTGCTGTGGATCTGGATTCACATGTAGGCCAGACCAGGTTGGAATGTCAGATGTCCTTCCCTAAAGGAGCTAAGTGAACAACTGATCAACAATGCTTTTATGGAGGCCGTCCCAATGTCTTGCACGGCCACAACATGACATCCCAACTCCTACTCTCAATGCTTTGCCCTATGAAGGTAACCATCACAAACAGCTGCTTCACCAGCCTGTCTACCAGTGTCGCCACTCGCAAGGAATTGTGTCCCTGCATCACTGGGTCACTGACTGACAACACTACCCAGGGCCCGAACATTAACTGCACAGGTCCCACCCCGGTCTGTTTCACCAAAATGGAACACTTCACGTTTATCTAATTAAACCCCACCTGCCATTCTTCAGCCCACTATCCCAGCAGTACTGTCCATCCTGTTGTTTCACAGATAACCTTCTTCACTATCCAATTTACCACCAATTTTATGTCACCCAAAAAACTTACTTACCAGGAAACCAATATTCCCATCCAAACCATTTATCCAAATGACAAACAACAGGGGACCCACTACACCGCTGGTCACATGTCTCCAGACAGAAAACAACATGTCTCCCAACACTCTCTGTTTCCTACCATCAAGCCAATTTTGTATCCAGTTCCCTCGCTCCTCCTGAATGCCATTTCCTTTTACAATTATCTAGGCTTATTACCCAGTTTACCACATGGAACATAGAACACAGAACAGTACAGTACAAGACCCTTCGGCCATGATGCCATGCCAACTTTTTATCTGTCTGTGAGATCAAATTAACCTACATACCCTTCATTTTACTGACATACATGTGCCTATCCAAGAGTCCATTAAATATCCCTCATGTATCTGTCTCTCCTACCACCGCTGCCAGTGCATTCCAACGACGCAACACTCTTTGTGTAAAGAACCTATCTCTGAAAGTTCTCCTTACCCATCCACCAATCACCTTAAAATTATTTATGCCCACTGACAATAGCCATCCAAACCATGGTACTAAGAAGTCTCTCACTATTCATTCTATCTATGTCTCACATCATCTTGTTCACCTCCACCAAGTCGCCCATCACCCTTCTTCACTTCAATGACGAAAGGCTTACCTCCCTGAACCTTTCATCATAAGACATGCTCTCCAGCATTCCAGTAAATCTCCAATTTACACTACCTGAAGCTGCCTCCCTGTAATGAGGGGATCAGAACTGAACACAATATTCCAAGTGGGTTCTAACCATGGCTCTATAGAGCTGCAGCATAACCTCACGGCATGAAAACCCAATCCCCCAGCAATTGAAAGGCAACACAACATATTCATTCTAAACAAACCTATCAGCTTGGCAGGTAACTTTGAGGGATCGATGGACGTGGAACCCAAGATCTCTCTGTTCAACAACACGACCAAGTATTCTGCCTTTAACCATGTATTCTGCATTCAAGTTCGACCTTCCAAAATGAATCATTCCACACTTTTCCCGATTAAACTCCATCTGCCCCTTCTCAGCCCAGCTCCGCATCCTGACAATATCCTGCTGAAACCAACAATAGACCTCTACACTATCCACCACTCCAGCAACCTCCATGTCATTGGCAAAATTACTAACCCATTCTTCCACAACTACATCCAAGAAGTTATAAAAAAAATCACAAAGAGCAGAGTTCCTGCAATCGATCCCTGCGGAACACCACTGGTCACCGAGCTCCATACTGAATGCTTCCCATCTATCATCACCCTCTGTCTTCTGTGAGCCAGGAATTCCATATCCAGACAGGCAGGTTTCCTGTATCCCATGCCTCTGTTTCTTTTCTGAATGAGCCATAAACGTGTTTTGTCACATTCTCGAAGGATTCAGTAAGATTTGTGAGGCTTGACCTGTCCATTATAAAGCCCTGCTGACTATCTCTAATCAAACTATGCTTTTCTACGGAGGTATAAATCCGCGCTCTCAGAGTCCTCTCCAATAATTTGCATGCCACAGACATAAGGAAGTGAGGTCTGTAATTCCCAGGATTATCCCTATTCCCTTTCTTGAAAAAGCGAGTGACATTTGCCATCATCCAATCATCTGGTGCGACTCCGGTGGTCTGTGAGGGTGCAAAGGTCATTTCCAAAGGCGAAGCAATCCCTTCCCTCGCTTCCTGCAGTAACTGTGGGCATATCTCGTCTGCTCCAACAGACGTATCTATCTTTATGTTTTACACAATTCTCAGCACATCCTCCTTCTTAACACCAACCTGTTCACATATATCAGTCCTTTTCACGCTGTCCTCACAAATGACAACGTCCTTCTCAGTCGTGAATACTGAAGCATAGTATTCATTGAGGACCTCCTCTACCTCCTGTGACTCCACGCACATGTACCCTCCACTATCCCTGACCGGCCCTACCCTCACGCTGACAATCCTCTTGTTCCTCACATATGTGGAGATTGCCTTATAATTTTCCATAATCCTTCCCAACAAAGTGTTTTCATGTCCCATTCTAGCTGTTCTAACTCCATTCTTCAGTTCCTTCCTGGCTACCTTCAGTGAGTCCCCAGAGTGTGGAAATAGGCCATTTGGCGCAACAACTCCATACGGACCCTCTGAAGGACATCCCACCAAAAACCATTCACCTAATTTGCACATCTTTGCTGTGGAAACTGGAGCACCTGAGGACCCCACGCAGACATGGGGAGAACGTGTAAACTCCACACCGACTGTCGCCCAGGACTGGAATCGAAATCGGTTCCCCAGTGCTGTAAGGCAGCCGTGCTATCCACTGAGGCATCATGACACCCCTCTTTGACCCTATAGATGTCTAATGATCCTTATGTAAGCGTCGTTTTTACTCTTAACTAGATGTTCAATAACCCTTGGAACCTTGTCAAATGCTTTGCAGACGTCCATTTGGACAGCGCTGACTGCTCTGCCTTTACCTATCTCTTGGCCACCTCCACGAAGAGTCAATCCAGTTTGTGAAACACGGTTTTCCACTCATAAAGCCATGCTGACCATCTCTAATCAGTCCTTGCCTTTCCAAATATGCGTAGCTCCTTTCTCTCAGAATCTCCTCCAACAACTTCCCCATCAATGGGCTCAAGGAGCTGTAATTTCCTGGCTTTCCCTGCAACCCTTAAGTGCTGCAACAGCATTCGCCAACCTCCAGTCTTCCAACACCTCACTGTGGCTGTTGATAACATAAATATCTCTGTAAGAGACACTGCAATCTCTTCCCGAGCTTCCCATAATATTTTCTGATCGACCTAATGAGCTCCTGAGGATTGATCTATCTCTACTTGTTTTAATATTCCACCACTTTCTCTTCTCTGTTGAGGATTTTTTCCAAGACATGGCAATTTATTTCAAAATGTTCCCGAGTTTCCATGTCTTTCTCCAGAGTAAATACTGACAAGACTTTTTTTTGTTTATGATCTCACTCGTCTCCTGTAGTTCCACACATAGGCGACCATATTGACCTTTAAGGGGCCCTATTCTCTACCAAGTTATTTTTATTTAGCCCTTATTGAAACTCACACAAAGGCTTCTGAAATCAACCATATCCACCGTACCAACACCCACCCCCACCACAACCTTATCTATTCTGCCATTTATATTCACACCAACAAATAAAATCCAACAGGCTCTAAAACAAATTCTCTTTTATAAAATTTGTTTCTAAGAGTCCAGTTACTTTTTATTGATATGTTGTTTCTCACTTATTGCAACATGCTCCTGACTTTCTGTCAGGCTAACAGTACTTGTTTTTAGATTGGAAACATAAAGGTTTGTGCGAGTTCTTGTTTATCAATAAGAAAAAAAGTAGCTTACAAGGTCTTCAAGTAATAGAGAAGGCAAATTAAATGCTGCCTTTTTTTTAACAAAGGGAATGGAGGCTAAATATAGGGAGGTCTTACTAAAACGATGCAAGGTTCAAGTAAGATTACATTTAGAATATTATGAACAGCATGTGTGCCCGAAGGAAAGATATTGTTGTATCAGACGCAGGCCAGATAATTTTCACTCGGATGATATTGGGAATGGAGGGATTTTATAATAAGAAGTGGAGTAGATTGAGAATGAACCAATTACAGTTAAGAAAAATGAGAGAGAAACTGAAAGAAACGTGCAAGATTCTGAAGTGCTTTGATCGGTTAAATGCTGGCAAGTTAGAAAATAGTACAGTGCAGCATTGCAATAGGCCCTTCGGCCCACCACAATGTTATTCTCAACTCATCCTATCTGAATGTACATGGTCCATATCCCTCTATTCCCTGACTGTTCATGTTTCTGTCGAAATGCCACTTCAAAACTTTACTCACATTTCTGTTTCAAGACCTCGCTTGGCAACTTCCACTCTCTGAATAAAAGATCTTGCCTCACACACATCATTTAAACTTTCTCTTTCTCACCTTAAACCTCTGCGCTCTAGTATTTGAAACTTATACATTGGAAAAGAGATTCTGACTATCCACATTATCTATCCTGTCCTAGCGTTATATTCCTGTACCTGGTCGCCTGTCAGCCTCTGATACTCTCACAAAGCAATCCATCTTTGTTTAATTTCCTCTTATACCTAACACACCTTTAAAAACACAATACTGGTAACGTGTTGATAAACCCTTTTTGTACCCTATCCGAATCCTCCACATCCTTGCTTTTTTGAGATGAGATCTGCACACAGTACTCCAAATGTGGTCAAACAGAAGTTTTATACAATTACAACATCAGATGCAAATCACGATACCAAACGTTGTGACCGATGAAGGCCAGAGTTCGATTTGCTTTCTTTCCCATCTGAAACACTTCTGTTCCTATTTTCAGGATTTCACTGTCTAGCACCAAAATCATAATAGAAACGTCAAAGATTTTACTCTGCCGGGAGGTTATACAAATGTTGATCCCTGTTCCATTATGAAAACTTGGGAAGCTGACAAAGTGTGACATCAAACAAGCGATCAAAGAAGTGGGTTTCAAGGGGTATTTTGTCACATAAAACGAAGTTTGTATCACAAAACTGATTTGACCGAATTTGTTCTGCTCGAGGTCATCATCTTTTGTCAGACTCAAAACGACTCAGAATTTAGTTCTTCCATAACTCAGTGGTTCGAGGCTGGTTTTGTAAACCAGCGGTTGTAACCTCCATTCTCACGGCAGCCTTGCTGAATTTCCTTACAACTTTGCAACAAACATCCGAAGGTGCGTTGTGTGTGTTGATAGGACTTATTTTTGAAGGAAAAGCTGAAAGTCATTTTTTGCGCAGACCAGGCCTCATCCATTTCAGTTTGGAAGTCCACATCCGTGTTTTTCCCCTGAGGACCATGTGGATGTCAATCTTCTGATGCGAAGAATGCCTTCGTTTGGCAGGAAGAAAAACGTGACTCATTAGAAGCAGTAAACTAACGGTGAAACAGTGGGGGAACGAAAACTTACAGGAATGCGGCTGTATGCTCCTGTTCCTTATGTAGAGACAGGAATGCGCTGGAATCCAAATTAAACCGGTCAGAGGCTGGAAGATCACAGCTAGCCAGTCTGCCTCACAGGTGGATACATCGACGGTTTGCAGATACCAAATATTCACGATTGGGGCAGTCTTCGAAGGACAGCCTCCTGTCAGTTTACACCTCTGCTTTTGTCAACAGAATCGGATTTTAAAGCTAGTAGTGAAGAAAGAAGAGGCCAAACGGTTCAATTCCTCATTTTATGTTAGTTGGGATGTCCTGAGGCCTTTGTCACTCTCAAAAGATGTGTCTGTATAGTTCCATCTATGGGTCAAAATGAGGTTCAGTTCTCCGCCAGGTCATGAACAAACGTGACGGTATCTGACTTCAGTCTCTGTCGCTGGTTCGTTTGAAATTAAAACTTTGCATGGAAAGTCTCATTGAGATGAACACTTCAGACGTCAGGCTGTGGACCAAGTAGTGGTAACTGGAAAGGAGAATGGATGGATGTTTGATGACTGGTACTGACATGATTTATTATTCTGTGCTGTAAAAGCACGGTGTCACGAACATTCTTTTTCGATAGAAATGTCTCATCACAGGAAAAGAAAGCTATGCTGTTAAGAGAAGACACAATTGCACATGCTGTCCTACCTGGTCGACCAGTGGTTCTAATGCAGCACTTCCACCGCTGTGGTTTGGGTTCATTTCTAGGTCAGGGAATCAGAATTTATTGTTCCTGGTCAGGGTAACAACAAAGTAGAGCATCTTTGACAGGAATCACATGACAAACTCGTCCACATGTGCCTTGCAATATTGTACACGGCCATAAGGTGGTTCACTGGTTATCACTGCTGCCTCACAGCGCCAGAGATGTGATTTGCCTACAACTGGGTTGACTGTCAGTAAGGTGCGAACTTCAGGCGCAAATGAAGAGAAAGATTGTTCTGTGAGCGTTAATCCCTGGAGGACTGGGTGTGCATTGTTTGCAATGGATAGCCAGTTTCTGAACTATAGTCATTCTATGTTCCCTTAGTGTGTTGCTTTAGTAAATGTTCAGACCAGGGAGAAAAGTGAGGAAAAACAGTCACTTCCCAGTCAGGGATTGATCCATTACGCGACAACCAATGGATTCCCTTTTGCCTGAACTAGCTCCTATTTTCCCTACATTGGTAATGGCAGTACACAGCATTAGACCGGGTTTTAATGTGTTGCATTGGACCCAGCATCCTTTCCCAACATTGGCTATACAGGGATATAAAGAGATAATAATAAACATGGATGGCGATGACTGTAATGAAAAGACGTCAGGAAGAATGGACAGTGTTTACTTGGAAACAAAAAAATGTAAAGGAAGCCATCGATGTAGTGAGGGGTAATGCCATTTGAAAAGAAAAGGCGAGGTTTCATGGGTTGGTGGAAAAAACGAATAGATCATGTGACGTGACACCAGGTAAAACTGAGTTGTGTCCGTATGGAAGGTTTCCAGGCGATGAGAATTTGGTGAGAGTAAACAGGAGGGAAATTCTTTCATCTGGATGGATCTATATCAAAACTTTAGAACTTCAAAACCAGCGATGAATGATAAAGAGAAATTTGGAAAGTTTTCCTTTTCCTTCTACAGCAGTTGAATTCGAAAACGATTTCTTCTTCGCTGGAAAGATTATTGAGAAGCTGATCCTAATATATTTGTGAAGACACGTGCAGACACGCGAGGAATGAATTTCACCATGACAGGGAATCTGGCCGGCCATGATGGGTACGCGTTATGTTCACACTCTGTAATTGGTTAAAGTTAATTGGATAGAAAGTTCATAACACCTTCAACTGAGTGTGACTAAGTACAGCATGTGCTGATTGTGAGGAAAGGTTCAGCAGCTTGTTCCACGTGAACTTTTATAAATTGTACAAAAAACTGAGCATGAAAGGGAAGCCGGTTAGCTCAGTCCGCTGCATAACTGGTTTATGATATAAAGTGAAGCCAACAGTGTGGGATTAATTCTCGAAATGTCTCAGCATACACTCAGGATCATGATCTCCCAACTCAGCTAATACTTTAGACGATGGCGATAATCAAAGTGAAACTATACTATCGTGAGTGGGAACTGACCTGCCAATGTAATGCACCTTTATCCTGTCATGTGTTGCATTGGAACATTTGGCTGCAATCACAGAGAAGGGAGTGAGTCCATATACTGCTCACTCATCTCCCCCAAAATATCCATTAACAAGACACGAAAAATATTCCTGCTGCAATTCTGTAATCTTCACAGCAATACTTAAAAACATCGTTATCGTTTCGATTCCAGTTTTTCTGATAACAGTCAAAATGTCCAATGTGATAAATCTAATATTTTGTGGATTGCTTTAATGGCCTGTGCGAGCTTGCAGCAACACCGGTAATATGTAAAGAGCTAAAGATCCTTTCCAGAATTTAACACAGCGCAGGATCAGCGGTATGAAAGACGTCATTGTTTGCAAAAATCACCTCTGTATCTCTATTGAGTGTTGGATATTCACTCAGGGAGTATTTATGGCTGGTCTTAAGTAACTGAGGCATTTCCTAAGGACAGAGCACTCCAAGAAATCATATTTTTTTAGAATAAATGTTGTTTTACTCAACGTTCTTTTGTAACTTTTAAATATATATGCACAGACATATACATGCATGCGCACATACATTTATATCTGTGTGGATATATAAATATGCGCATATTTGTGCATGTGTATGTGAATTCAGGACATTAGTAATGGATAGTTGGCCATTTGAATGTTCTTCCTATAGAATGTGAGAGCGTAGAGATTACAATAATGTCCCAGAAATGTGGTGGAAATGTGGCATAGAAAAATGTGGCGGAAATCGACTTTATTGAATGCTGCGTACGTTTACAGTGGTGTCCTGTGTTGATCACCGGAAATGTCATGTCGTCACTGGACTGGGGTTTTCCTTCGATCGGTTTCACTTCGTCAGGGAATTCGATTCACTGAAATTTCACCAACTTCCATCGGCATGTTCATATGAACATCGACCCACACAGCACACAACGACAACAATATTCAGCATACTGCACCCACGAGGACGTGGCATGGTTTTTATAAACAGTGAAGATTGAATAATGTTATGCAAGGGCAACGTGAATTCCAATTTAATTGCTGAAGACGCAAGAATCCAGAGTAAGATTCAAAATGTCAGAACTTCACGTTCATTACCTTGGCCAGAATTCCAGCCCAGCAAAGGGGAAATCTGCCCCAGAAGCACCTGATTCCATGCATTTGCTTGCTCCATGTATCCACTTTGAAACCCATGCGAAGCAACATTCAGCCTGAAGGAGAACTTGTCAGAATTCTCCACAGTCTGATCTAAAGCTAAAACAAGAGCTGTCTATTCCAGTTGGAAGGGAAGGGATGTGGAGGTGAGACCAAAATATTTCGTGGTGTTTAATTCATATTGTTATCATTACGATTGTTTAAAAATCTGGACCAGAAATGGCACAGACACAAAGGAGCCCATTGTTAATACCGATCTGGCCCCGCTCCATGATTCAATATCATCATGGCTGACACAACAATTTTGTGTCTTTTTCCAGCCTATCCACATCATCGTGTTGTCTACTGACTAACAGATGTTTATTGATCTCTATCATAAATAGACATCAAAAGTTTAAACTTGTGAGAGGAAAATATTTCGTTTCGAGACAGTTGGGTTTCTGCACGAATATTGTTGGTTTTGCAGATGAGCAGCTGAGTCTGCTCTGACCATCTTCCAAACCATAAACTAAAAGTCGACTCTGATGGGACTCGAACCCACAACCTTTGAATTACAATCTGAGCAGTGACATAGAAGTCCAACGCGCTATCCATTGCGCCACAGACCCACGCCTGTGATTGCCTTTGAACACACAAATTTGTGTTTGACCCATTGCGTTCAGGACACCCATCTCGCATCTGTCTGTCCTGGTTACACTTTCCAGTACCTGTTCCTTATCCACGTGTGCTCTGGCTCTTCAAATGTACGTCTACAGACTGCTGGAATGTTCTCATGACACGTAGCTTTACCACATGCTCAGATAATGATTTCCAGATTCGCAACACTCTACTGGTGAAAGCATTGTCGCAAATTCTCCTCAAAACATCTTGTCTACTGTATTTCATTTATGCCACTGTATTCCTTCCAAATATAGTCTGATCCTTCTCATACATATATATCCTTTTCATAAAATGTGCACGTTAATCGGTTACTCAAAGAGCCTTCTCTGCTCTTCGATAAACATCCCCCAACCTAGCTCGTCTACCTTCACAATGGAAATGGTCCAGCCCTTGCCATTCCTGTCATCTCCTCTGAATATCTCATCCTGCAATCAGAAGCTTCCAGCAATCTGGCGATTGCAACGGACAAGCAAAGTTCCCTGAAGTAAAGCCAAAAGGTCTGAACAAAATCAACGGCTAGTGTCCATATCTCATGAAAAGGAAAGTTAACATTTCGAGTCCAATGATCTGTCTTCGGAATTGATGGGATGGACGGGTGGGTGGAGAATGTGGAAGAGGGCGGACGGGTTCTAAAATGATTGAACTCGATGTTGGGTCCTAACGTTTGCATGGTCTGTCTGTATAAAATGAGTTGAAGGTATTCCAGCTTGAGTTATTCCTTGAAGGAGCACTGCAGCAAACCAGAGACTGGAATAGTGGCCTGGGAACACAGTGTCTCGATTAGAGTGTGGCTGGAATTGTACAGTAGTTCAGGCAGCATCCGAGGAGCAGCAAAATCGACGTTTCGGGCAACAGCCCCTCATCAGGAATACAGGCAAAGAACCTGAAGGGTGGGAAAACAGTGTAATGTTGAAGTTACAGGAGACTGGAAGATCGGGATAGTTTTTGTTGATTCTGGACAGAACGCAAGTGATCTCAGTTTTGTCACCGACTCTGTTTTCCTCTCTCCATTTCAGAAATATCACATTCTGAGCAGGAAATGCAGTTGCTTCTATTGAACGAAGTGCAGACAAATCTCTGGAAGATGTGACTGGAAGCTTCCACATGTGATGAGAGACATGAGAAACTAGCAGGAAATGTAGCTTACAACATAGAACGTTACAATGCAGTGCAGGCACTTCGGCTCTCGCTGTTGCAGCGACCTGTAAAAATAATGTGCTGTCCATTGTAATGGGAAATTAGCATTTATTTCGAAACCAATAAAAGCACAGGGAAACAAAGAAGTAAGAACCTGACTTTGCAGAGGCAAGTATTGCAGACTGAAAGAAAAAAATGTAAAGTTAAACCGAACTAATGGCAGACTTACAGAGCCAGTAAACGACCATATCACCAGACAAGGAATGGGGAAAAAACAACTCTGTATCTGGAAAGGAACTCGAATATTTCAGGTCCCTGACATTGAGGTGTTGATAAGAAGAAGCGAATTCTATTATCAAGGGAAATTGTATTATATGTGGAAGGTGCACCAGTTACCATTTTGGTAGATACAGGGGCAACATATTCAGTACTTAAATCTCGGCCGTTGAGAGAGTCGACGCAATGGATGCATCAGGATTCATGACACGGGAGAGATGAACAGCACCCCTATGGTGTGAAACCAGTAATGGTGAAACATTCCAATTCTCATTTCATTTCTCGGAATTCTGTTCTTTAAATCTGACAGCTGGCGATCTCATAGTGAGTCTGTGGTCGGATTTGTGCAGTACCCCGACAGGCTTGCAGGTAATACAAAAAGAAGATTTACCAGTGCAGGCTGTAAAATCCGACTCACGACTCCTGATGCATGGCTATGAGTGATGATTACCCAGAGAGCCATAAGTTCAGTGAGCGATTCGCTCGCCCAGGTTGCAAGTAACCATATTAATCCCATTAACCCCGATTTTCTTGCTGGAGATATGAGGCACTGCTCAGCACGCATAAACCGTCATGGCCCTTACAAATCATATGAGAAGGATTTTTTTAGGAGAATGTTTTAACCAGGTCAGTTATTATTGTGCAAATTTTATTAGAACGATCACAGATGTGCGGTCAGTGTAAACTTATCCAAAATATCTGTCGGGCAAATAGAACCCATTTTTTAGATGTGGAACGCTCCTATCCTCAAGTACCATTGGCGAACACATCCAGTGACATGTGGCAGGATTTCGGACCATGGGTACTACTGGCACAAAAAAAAAACAAAAGCTTGTGCCTTCAGGGACGATGTGCATATCTGCTTCAGTCCAGATATAAGGACATATATGGAGAAACTAAATTGGCTAACTCAGGCAGATCGGGCAGTCCCGGTAACCCCCGCCAAGAGGGTAGCCTAGTGTTGAGCTACGGTAGATGTTTCGGATCCAAGATTAAGTAGGGTCCCTACTGAGTGCAGGGCAAAAGACAAACGTGATGTGGGTTCATACGAAGCCTTGAATCCAAAAGAATAATCCCGAAGTCTCAGTATCGATCTTGCAGAACAAAAGACTCGTTAAAACCCGAGGCTGGAAAAGGAATTACTCCAGTCGTTGACTCCGTCCTGAAGGATGAAGTGATAATTCCCTGTGGATAATCACCGGTGAGTGCCCCCATTCTTCCAGTCAAAAAGGCAAGTATTCCATTTAAATGGAGGTTTATTTTTAGATTAGATTTACAGTCTACAAACAGGCCCTTCGGCCCAACAAGGCCACACCGATTCGCCGAAGTGCACCCCACCCATACCAGTACACTAGGGGGCAATTTAGCATGGCCAATTCACCTGACCCGCACATCTTTAGCATGCAGGAGGAAACCGGAGCCCCCAGAGGTAACCCACGCAGACATGGGGAGAACATGCAAACTCCACGCACTCAGTTGCCTGAGTCGGGAATTGAACCCGGCTCTTAGGCGCTGTGAGGCAGCAGTGCTAACCACTGTGCCACCGTGCAGCCAGCAGGTAGTCAATTATGCTGTTGTTCCGCCCGCCCCAAATGTTCCTAATCCTTGTGCAATATTACCCAAATACAACCGGATAGTAAATGGTTCTCTGCTGTGGATTTAGCAAAAGCCGTCTTTATTGTAGCGTTACAACCAGACAGTCAATTCTGGTTCACCTTTCCATTCAAATGCACATCGTATACATTCAGGTGAATGGTCTCTTTGCAGTATGAACTCGCTTGAATTTCAGCAGATTTCCAGAATCAATTAATTATTTCAAATCACAGCGGACGAATGGTCTCTCCTCTGTGTGAACTCACTGGTGCCTCAGCAGGCAGAATGACTGAAAGAATCCTTTCCCATTCTTAGAACAGGCGAATGACCTCTCTCCACTGAGTTCGCAGATGTAAAGTGAGATCAAATGACGTCCTGAACCCATTCCCTATGAGAGAGTACTTGAATGGTTTCTTGTCAGAGTAAATACGTTGAATGTACAGCAGTTCGTGACACCTTTTAATGCCCTTTTCATACTCTAGGCCATTAAATGGTTTCTTGTCAGTGTGAACCCACTGACGAGTCAGCAAGTTAGAGAACTGAGCAACTCCCTTTCCACACTGAGAACAGTTGAATTGTTTTCCCCTAGTGTGGTTGCCCTGATGAATCTTCAGGGCAGACAAGTAATTGAATCGTCATCAAATTTCCGCAGTTTCTCTCCAGCGTCCCTCCAATTATGCCTCGATATTTCAGGTAGTGAATACTTGCACTCCACTGTGAATTTACCTTTCTGCTTTCATTTTCAAAGGCTGGAAAGTTTCAGGCTACATGGAACAAAGCAACACCTTCAAATTCCGATGTAATGCTTCGTTTCAGTTTCCCAACAGCAAATCCTCATCTTTGATACCACTCAAATAAATCCAGAAATATCTCAGTAAGAGAGGATCCTCAGAACACCACAGCATGTGATTTTCATTCTCCATGGATGTGGTTATTCCAGAACAGGTCAGCATTTATTGTTCATTCCTGATTTGACTGGATAAGGTGATGATGAGCTTCCATCTTGAACCACAGTTTTTGTGTGCTGACGGCAGATCCAAATTATAGGTAAGTGGAATCCACAGTTTTGACCCAGTGATTCTGGAGTAATGGCAATATATTTCCAGATCAGGATGGTAAGTGGCCTTTCCTATCTGTTGAGTGCCCTTTTCCTTTTAGATGGATGCAGTTGTGAGTTTGTAATGTACTTTTGATGGAGCCTTGGTGAATATCTGCAGTACATCTAGTGGATTGTGCAGACTGCATGTCGGAGCGTTTGGTTATGGTGGGAATTGATGTTTGTCGATGTTTTATTAGTTATGTGTTGCTGCTCAATTCAGCTGCTCTGTTCTGAACGGTTTTGAGCTTTTCAATATTGTTACAGCTGCAGTAAGGAATCCTCAAGAAGGTTGGGATTTAAATATTTCTTGCTACTCAGATGCTGACTAATCTGTTGTGCTTCTCCTGTACATTGTTTCTTTCACACTGAAATCATCCAGGCGAAAAGGAACTATCCCATCATGCTTCATTCTGTATTGTAAAGTAGTAAACAGTTGGTAGGGAAAGAAGAAAAGAAAGAGAAGAACATTTGGTCAATGAGGTGAACAACGATCTCGCTCTGAGAGTGAACAGCGGTTAACGGAGACTGCCAGTGACAAATCATCGGTGGCGTGTAATCGCAGGCTATGTGTTATTCAGGCTTTAGGAGTCAAGACAATCTCTGACTATGACCTGCTCCTGTGGCCGCAATGATATACGGCTGCTAAAGTTAGCTTCTCAAAGACATTGCGACTTTCACTGCACCAAAATAGGACTTTGGACCCATCTTCCAAATGTCCATCATGAAGCAACGATCCATTCTCATCCCATTATTTTTCAGAAATTGGTCTGGAGCTTTACGCACTCTAGTACTCCAAGTGATCAGCGAAATATTTTTCTAATTCCACCACCTCCAGCGAAATGCTATTACCAAACATACATCCCCCTCCCCGCCCTTTGTCCGCCTCCCCCGCGGAACATTCCCTCCAGGGCATTGTGGTGCACTGCTCCTTCTCTCTCAACACCTCCCCCAAAGTCCATGGAAGCTTTCCCTAAAATTGCGGAATATGTGACACATACATTCATAGAACATGAGAACGAGGAGCAAGGCTTTGCCGCACAGGCCTTAAAGAATACTTCGCCATTCATTCAGCTCATGCCTGATCTTTCCATGGACACGCATCCACTTAACCAAACTCTGAAGGTAATCTTTACTTCCTTTATTGTTCAAAACAAAAGCAGCCCGAGCTAAAAAAAAATTGATTGATGTCGCAACAACTACATCGTTGGGCAAGCTCTCCATCGAGGAACAACCCTCTGGTTGAAGAAATTCCTTCTCAATTCAGTCCTATATCTCGTTCTAATCCAAAGGCTGTGCCCTCTTGCACTAGTTTCATCTGCAAATGGAAGCATGCTCTCGTTTTCTATCTCACACATGACCTTCATAATCTTATACGTTTCCATAAGATCCGGCCTCATTCTTCTAAATTTTCGGAATAAGCCTATTCCACATACCCTCCTGTCATCAGCGAACACCTACAAATCCGGAATTCCATCTGTCAGAATATTGCCCCTGAACAGCACGTTGTTGAGGCCATTTTTAAAATCTAAGTACTTCAATTCACTGCGTCCCGCTGTACACCATGATCGTAATGCCATCATAGAATTCGAAAAGATTTTGCAGGAATGACCTGCTCTTCATTAACCCAGGCTGCATCTGTCAAATTTCTACGGAGAAGCCCCGCTATTTTTTCCTCGATAAAAGACTCAAGAAATTTATGCACTACACTTGTTAAATAAACTGGTCTATTATGTTGGAGAATGGGTCTGGGTGGGTTGCACTTTAGCGGTCGGTGTGGACTTGTTGGGACGAATGGCCTGCTACGATACTCGAAGTAATCTGATCTAATTCCTCATATTTTGTCTGCCACACTTTTTAAACAGTAACGCCATATTTGTGTTTTCCAATCTGCTGGGACTGCCCAGAGATCAACGAATTTTGGAAAATTACCGCAAGCACATACCATTGCCTTTAGTACCCTGCGATGCATTCTATCAAGTCCTGGAGACGTAACCATCCTTTGCAATATTAGCTTCAACAATCCAACGCTAGTTCTTTTGTTATAATGTCTGTTCCCAGGTCGTCACCAAACGTCATCTCTTTGTCAATTATTGGCATGTTATTAATATCCTCCACTGTGAAGACCGACGCAAATGCCTGATCAATGTCACTGCTATTTCCACACATCCCATAAGGAAATGCCCCTTCTTATCCACGAGAGGGTCAACGTTTACTTTTGCCTCTTTTTTCATTTTGTATTTTACTAGAAACTTCTGCTATCAATCTTTATATTCTGTGATATTTTTAATGCCATGTTCTTTCTCACACTTTTCTGCATTAAATTCCATTTGCCAACTCTCAGCCCAGCTCTACTGCATACCTGTGTCACTGTGTTATCTACAATATCTTTCAGCACTGTGTACAACTTTCCCGAACTTAGTGTCGTCCGCAAATGTACTAACCCATCCTTCTCCGCCCCCATCCAGCTCGTTTACAAAAAAATGACAAAAAGCAGTGAACCCAAAACAGATCGTTGCAGTACACCACAAGCAACAGAATTCCAGGATGACGTTTTCCCATCAAGTAACACCCTCTGTCTTCTTTCAGCTGGCTAATTTCTGATACAAAGAACGACATCCCCCTCATTCCCATGCCTCAGTATTTTGTGAGTCATCTGCCGTGGCGAGATTTATCAAACTGCTAACTGAAACCCAAACGTGCATTACATGAACGGCTTTATCCTCATACATCTGTTTAGTCATCTGGCAAGTTTTGACAAGAGTTATAGCTCAGTTTTAGCTTCCCAGATGAAGATTTGCTCACTGAGCTGGAAGGCTCATTTCCAGACGTTTCGTTACCCTCCTGGTTAATATATTCATTGTGCCTTCGGATGACGGACTGTTCATGAATTCTGCTTTCTATTTATATGCTTGCGGTTCTTTGGGTTGGTGATGTCATTTCCTGCAATGATATAATTTCCAGTTCTGTTTTTCAGCGAGTTGTAGATGAAGTCTATCTCGATGTGATTTTGATGGATTTCCAGTTGGAATTCCATGCTTCTCGGAATGATCGCGTGTGTCTCTGTTTCACTTGTGTTCGGATGGATGCGTTGTCCAAGTCAAAGTAGTGTCTCTACTGATTTGTTTGTAAGGATACCAGTGAGAGAGGGTCACGTCGTATTGTGGCTAGTTGATGTTCATGTATCCTGGTGGCTCGTTTTCTGCCTATTTGTCCATATGCAAAAACTGATGTCATTTCCAAAATGCCATGCAAGAACTTGACAAAAATTGCATTCGATAAACATTGCATTCGCCTGAGGCAACACATCCATCCGAGGACAAGCCAAACACCTACATGCAGGAGACTTAATCGAAGCATGGCATTCCATACAGAACTCCATCAACAAACACTTTGAGTTCAACGCCATCGAATACCCCTTGAGAAAAAAAGAACTGGATATGACATCACCATCGGAAATGACATCACCAACCCAAAGAAACCCAAACATATCAAGAGAAAGCAGGAATCATGAACAGTGCATCGCCTGGAGACCCACTGAAATTGTTACCTAGTAGGGTGATGAAACGTCTGGAAATGAACTTCCCAATTCAGTGAGCAAACCGACCTGCAGTTCAACGATCATTTCACAGAGCTCGATAATGTTTGTGAGTGTCGTCCACCCATTCACAAAACCGGCTTGACTTGCCCTCATAAATTTATTCCATTCGAGATGATTACAAATCTTATCTCATGGAACTTTTCCAACACTTTACCCACAACCGAGGGAAGGGTCAATGGTCTATAATTTCCAGGGTTTCCTTTACTCCCTTTTTTGAATGAGAGAGCAATTTTACTATGCTGTAGTGTTCTGGTACTCTAACTTTGGACAATAACAACATTAATATCAAAGTGGAAGAATCATAAATCTGATTCTTAGCTTCCCAGAAAGTCCTAGGATAAATACGATCTGGCCCAGGGGAATTTAGATTTGTTCACATTTTCAGAGCTTATGGCGCCCTGTCTTTGGAAACTTCAATCCTATTTCGTCTGGTAGCCAGTTTCTCAGTATTGTCCTAGTCAACATTTTGTTTTCCCAGTGCGAATCCTGACTAAAGACATTGCTTTCACTCTTCCCCTATCGCTTCTGACTCCACACACTACTTACCACGACTGTCCTTCATTGGCCATATTTTATTCTATTCATTCTTTTAGCCCTCACATATCGATGGAAAGCTTTCGGATTTTCCCTTAATCTATCTGTCAACAAATTCTCTGTCCCCTCCTGGCTCGTCTTCACTCTCTCTTCAGGTTTTTCCTGTTTAACTTGTAACTCTCAATCTCCATTACTGAGCATTCACATCTCATGGGAACACAAGCCTTCTCAACAAGAGATTCAACTTCCTCAGTAATCGTGACTCCTGCGCTTCACAATTTCCTCCCCCTCTGACAGGTACATACTTATCAAAGACACACAGAACCTGCTCCTTGAATAAGCTCCACATTTCTATTCTGCCCATTCCGTGCCGTTTCTTTGCCAACCTCTGAATGCGTAATCTTATCTAATCGCATTGCAATTTTCTTTCCCCCAGCAATAGCGCTTGCACTTCGATGTATACCAATCCCTATGAAAAACTAAAATAAACATAACTGAATTTTGGTAACTATCCCCAAAGTGCTCACCTATTGCCAAATGTAACATCTTGCCGAGTTCATTACCCAGCACTAAATCTAATTTAACCTCTCCCGTTGTTGGCCTGTTCGATTACACATTATTTAAGGAATCTATCGCAGATACACTCAACACTATCCCCATCAAGGCTACCCTGACTTAGCTGCTTCGAACGATCGACATGTTTATTAATTTCCCACATGATAATTGCCATTCGTTTTTTCATTTGTTATTTATGTCTTTGTTTACTGCCCTCCCCAATGTCATCTTAAAATTTGGAGGCGGATAGACACCGTCAAACAGTGACTTTTTCTTCTTAGAACTTCTAATTTCCTCCCAAATCGATTCAAACTCATTCTCCATAGAAACTAAATCATCTGTTTCCATCGGTCTGAGGTTGTCCTTCAATGTTTGAGTTACACCACCTTCCTTACCATCCTCTCGGTCCTTCCAAATTGTCTCATACCAGTGATTATATACCTCCCAGTCTTGACTATGCTGTCTCCATGTCTCTGCAACGTGTATTGAATCGTATTCATTTGTGATGATTTATGCCGTTATATCTCCAACCTTCCAAAAAGTACGAGCATTCAGGTATAGTACCTTTATGGTCGCATTCTTACTCATTGATTAAAAAACATCTATAATAATATCATCCACGGTATCCTTGTTTCTTGCTTCTCCTCCCTTGTCCATTTCTGACCTCCATGCTTAGTATACAAGTGCTCAAATATACCTTCCAGGTGAAGCAATACTTTCCCTACACTTCGCAACAATCTAGTCTACAGCTCATATTGTGGTCGCCACTACCTTGGGAAACGAAGTGTTTTGCAGAATGCCAAGTTCTATTGCCAAAAGTGTCCCTGAGCTTCCAGTTCACTGCTCCTTTAGCACAGAACCATGTTTCCTAGCGAACGTCTTTATCTCAGTCTTACTGCAGTGTTGCATCATAGCTTAGCGCATGCTGAATAAGCAGTAGATCATTTTCTGCTTGAGGACCCCACTACCCTACAGATCAATCTCAGTCATTTTAGAGGCCTGAAGTTTCCCATGTGTTGGCCCCCGACACACTCACCAGGCCTCGTCACACACTACCTTTGGTTAGTCATAAACAGTCTCTGTGAGCAGTTGTTAATGCTCCAAACAGATCATTATCAATTCCTATGCCCAACTGCTCGTCTCTCTCTTTCGGCTCTATCCCGACATCTCGTTTCCTCGTAATTACTGCACCCCCACATATCTTCGGCATATCGACCGAAGTTTTCCTGGAAACCATCAGTGCCAAGGACGAGGTCACTGGACCAAAAATGTAAACTTCGATTTCTCTTTTCAGCATCTTTTCGTCTTGCCCCTGAGGAGGCTGGATACTGTGCTTCTGTAATGACCCCCTGCGCAGAAGACAGAACTGTTTTCATCCTGAAAGTTTCTTTTGTTGATGAATCCCATTACAATGTTTGCCACTGGCATCGACTTCGTAGGTCAATGAAAGTAGAAATCATGTGTTTGGGATTTGTGCCGCCGCTCTGTTCTGGATATGATAAACAACAAGAGAGCAACATCTCCATCATATCAGACGTGAACAGATAGGAATCTGCACAGGAGTTGGAATTAAGTAAATGTTTTTCAGTTGGACAAAATTCAATCCATTTCTCACTGTAATAGCCTGTGGCTATCAAAGCAAATATTTCATAACCACAATTGCTTAATACAGCGTTTTCAAGCTAAAATATCTGAATGATCATCCTCCAGAGTTACAGTACAGTCGTGTCTGCAAATCGAATAACTGACTGAATCACTTTACTTGTGCAGCGAGCAAACAGTCCTCTTGTGGCAAGATATACGGGCAGAATGCAGGAGGAGGGATGGAAAAGTTCTTAAGCAGTTTGACATTGGGACTGAGGAAGTGTTCGCGGTTTTCTGGATTGAAATGGGCATATTCCAAATTCAGGATGAACTTGTATCTTATGTTCCTCTCTGTGACAAGGGAGGAAATTGCAGGTGTTCTGAGCAATGGTTTACTTTCATCTTTGGGTTTGTAGTGGACTGGACTAACGCAAGATTGGGAGAGATAAACCAGAGAATCACCCAGCAGTGAATCTCACATCAATTGAAGGGAACCTTTTGGAGCGAACCTTGAAGGAAAGCGTTAACTGCCACTTCACCAGGCAAGGTTTCATCAGGGAGAGTCATCACGGTTTTGGTACAGAATGTCATACCTAACAGATTGGATTAAATACAATTTATCGGCAAGTGATCAGGTTTTATTTTGAACGAGGTTAGTGAAGTTGATGTTATTTGTGTGAATTCCAACATAGCCTTCAACACGACACCACTCTGAAGACTGGTAAGAGGATACAATTGAAAAGGGATTGTAGGTTCCCTGGCAGTTGGATACAAACATAATTGGTGGTGGTAAGAGACACAGGGTGGTGATAGAAGGCTGTTTCTTTTGACTGGAACTGGTATTCAATAATGTAACACAAGGATGAATGCTGGGTCCCATGTCGTTTGTGAATGTGTGTAAAGAATGTAGAACAAGTTCGGAGGAAATGATAAGCAGAGTTGTCGATGATACGAATATCAGCAAAGTGGTTAATAGTGAGGAAGATCCTTTTAGGAAGTAGGAACACAGAAATGGACTTATCAAATGTAACATTCAGAGAGGCGACGTTGAAACTAACCATGAAAAACATGAGGTGATGCACATTGGAAATAACACATCAACTGATTACTCAATGATTGACAGGACACGAGGAAACCCACAGGAACAGAGAGTCTTTGCATGTTGGTCAACATATCCGTGAAGGCAGCAGAACATAGTGACAATCACAACTTTATCAGTCAAGGCAAAATTTATAAAAGCAGATGAAGTGGTGCCACAAGGAGACAATGTGGTGAAGAAAGCACTTGGCACGCTTTTCGTTATTAGTCAGAAAGTCGATTATCCAAGTTGGAAGATCATGTTGTGGCGATATGGAGCATTGGTGAGATCACATTTAGAATACTGTTTACAATTATTGTCAACTTCTACAGGAAGGATTTTGTGAAAATTGAAACTGTGCACACATGATTTACAAGGGTGTTGCGGGGAGCCGAGGGCTTCAGATAAGCATGGAGATGGTGTCAGCAGGGGCTTTTTCGCTGGAATGTTCCAGCCAGTGTGTCACGTTCTCATCGTTTATGAAATCATGAGGGGCATGGATCGACAACTGGCCTAAATCATTTGCGCAATATGTTGAAGTTCAAAACTAGAGAGCACAGGTTTCAGGTGACAGGCACCGAAACACACTAAACAATGTATAGAGAGTGACAGAATGATGGTTGATGTCCAACAGACATTGGTTAAGCTCAGTCTTTGGTTTAAAAAAATAAGCATTTTCTGCGTGAAAGCAGTTTGGAAGATAAGTCGTGAATGGAACATTAGGGGTGATGTACCGATGAATTAGTGACTGGGTAAAATATTGTCCAATGACCTCTGAAATGGAGAATGCCGTATTTATAAGGAACAATCAATAAAAATCTTTTCAATTAACTGTGATATTGCAGGACTCTGAAATACACACCGAAATGGCTGTGCTGGGATATGAGTCACATTGACGTTTCTGCAGGAGCATCAACTGTTTCGGAAGTCAAATTAATATTTTTCATCTGTTCAGCAATAGCGAAGCCAATATCTATTCCACCATTCCTCTCAGAACCTGACAGGGTGAGCATGCATTGCCTGATTGAAACATTCCAGTTGATGAAACTCGTTTTTCCTTTGAGAAACAGATGTAGCAGTTATTAAACAGAAGATTTCTCTTTTCCTTCACCAAATTTATATTCAAACATTCAGTTTCACTGAGAGAATGCAGAACTCTACAACATTTTTTTCCCCCAGGTAATCAGTCTCTGCAGTTTTCTTTTCTTTAGGAATCTGAATGACCTGATATTTATGGGGAAAAGAATGTTGCAGTTTTTTCTCGCATGCGGCAGAAGAACCAACTGAGTGGTGACAGGTGCATCTTAATTTTCTAAAGCAGTTGAGTGGTGGTGGGGTCGAGTTAAAAGCGTGGATCTTGAAATGTACCCCTGGTAAGGTAGCATCCATGGAGTAGGAAAATCGATTTTCGAGCATAAGTTCTTCGCTAGGTATGTTCGAAACGTTCACATTCCTGGTCCTCAGATGTTGCCTAACCACTGTGCTTTCTCGCGCTATCCTTCCTGACTACAAGAGGTGAGGCTATACTGGATTAGGTTCTAGGTAATGAACCAGGCCAGGTGTTAGACTTGGAGGTAGGTGAGAACTTCATGGACAGTGACCACAACTCGGTGACTTTTACTTTAGTGATGGAGAGGGATAAGTGTGCACTGCAGGGCAAGAGTTATAGCTGGGGCAGGGAAATTATGATGCGGTGAGGCATGACTTAGGATGTGTGGATTGGAAAAACAGGCTTCAAGAGAAGAATACTAATGATCTGTGGAGATTGTTCAAGGAACAGCTACTGAGTGTCCTTGATAAGTATGTGCCAGTCAGGCATGGAGTTAAGGGTCTTGTGAGGGAGCCGTGGTTTAATAAGGAACTGGAATCCCTTGTGAAAGGGAAGAAGGCGGCATATGTAAAGATGAGGCGTGAAGGTTCAGTTGGCGCGATTGAGAGTTATAAGGTAGCCAAGAAGGATCTAAAGAGAGAGCTAAGAGCAGCGAGAAGGGGACATGAAAATTCCTTAGCTGGTAGGATTAGGGAAAATCCAAAGGCTTTCTATAGGTATGTCAGGAATAATAGGATGACTAGGATAGGTATTGGTCCAGTCAAGGATAGTAGTGGGAAGTTGTGCGTGGAGGCGGAGGAGATTGGAGAGACACTAAATCAATACTTTTCGTCAGTATTCACTCAGGAACAGGACACTGTTGCTGGTGTGAATATTGAGTCACAAGTGATTAGAATGGATGGCATTGAAGTATGTAGGGAAGAAGTTTTGGGATTACTGGAAAGGATGAAAATAGATAAGTCTCCTGGGCCTGATGGCATTTATCCTAGGATCCTCTGGCAAGCTAGGGAGGAGATAGCAGAGCCATAGGCCTGGATTTTTATGTTGTCATTGTCAACGGGAATAGTACCAGAAGACTGGAGGATGGCGAATGTGGTCCCCTTGTTCAAGAAGGGGAGTAGGGATAGCCCGAGTAACTATAGACCAGTGAGTCTGACTTCTGTGGTGAGCAAAGTCTTAGAAGAGAATTGTAAGGGATAAGATTTATGAACATCTGGATAGGAATAACGTGATCAAGGATAGTCAGCATGGTTTTGTGAAGGGCAGGTCGTGCCTCACAAACCTTATTGAGTTCTTTGAGCAGGTGACTAAGGAGGTGGATGAGGGTAAAGCAGTAGATGTTGTGTATATGGATTTTAGTAAGGCGTTCGATAAGGTACCCCATGGTAGGCTAATGCAAAAACTACGGAGGTATGGCATTGAGAGTGCATTAGAGGTTTGGATTAGGAATTGGCTGGCTGGAAGGAGACAGAGAGTAGTAGTTGATGGTATAGGTTCATCTTGGAGTGCAGTTACTAGCGGTGTACCACAAGGATCTGTTTTGGGACCATTGCTTTTTGTTATCTTTATAAATGATCTAGAGGAGGGGCTTGAAAGCTGGGTGAGTAAGTTTGCGGATGACACAAAAGTCGGTGGAGTTGTGGATAGTGAAGAAGGATGTGGTAGGTTACAGCGGGATATAAACAAGTTGCAGAGCTGGGCAGAAAGGTGGCAAATGGAATTCAATGTAGCTAAGTGTGAAGTCATTCACTTTGGTAGGAGTAACAAGAAGATGGATTACTGGGCTAATGGTAGGCTACTTGGTAGTGTGGATGAGCAGAGGGATCTTGGTGTCCATGTACACAGATCTCTGAAAGTTGCCACCCAGTTAAAGAGTGCTGTCAGGAAGGCATATGGTGTACTGGGCTTTATTGGTAGAGGAATTGAGTTCCGGAGTCCTGAGGTCATGTTGCAGTTGTGTAAGACTCTGGTGCGGCCTCATCTGGAGTATTGTGTGCAGTTTTCGTCGCCATACTATAGGAAGGATGTGGAGACATTGGAACGAGTGCAGAGGAGGTTTACCAGGATGTTGCCTGGCATGGTAGGAAAATCGTATGAGGAAAGACTGAGGCACTTGGGGCTGTTCTCATTGGAGAAAAGAAGGTTTAGGGGAGATATGATAGAGGTGTACAAGATGATTAGGGGTTTAGATAGGGTAGACACTGAGAACCTTTTACCGCTAATGAAGTCAGCTGTTACAAGGGGACACAGCTTTAAATTAAGGGGTGGAAGGTGTAGGACAGATGTTAGGGGTAGATTCTTTACACAGCGGGTTGTGAGTTCATGGAATTCCCTGCCAGTAGCAGTGGTGAACTCTCCCTCTTTATGGGCATTTAAGCGGGCATTGGATAGGCATTTGGAACTTATTGGGCTAGTGTAGGTTAGGTAGGATTCAGTCGGCACAACATTGAGGGCCGAAGAGCCTGTACTGCGCTGTATTTTTCTATGTTCTATGTTCTATGTTCTATGACTACAATCTCTCGCATCTGCAATCCTCACCTTCTACTTAAATGGGGGTAGTGCCAGATACTGTTCCTGAGATGTAACAACATGTTCGTAATGATAGTTTGGATATGCAGTTGGAAGCTCATCACTGATGTAAATCATTCTCTACCTCCCAATCTGCCAAGCACATGCAGGTCCTGCACCTCCTTCATTGGCATTCTCTAAACACCTGACGCCTGAAAGAAGAAGGCCTCATCTTCCGCTTGGGAGCTTGATGCCACATGGGATTAGCAGTTTCCTCAATCACCCTTCGCTCACAATATTCTAGTTTCATAACTCCAACTCAGCATTGCCCTTATGTCCTGCACGTCACCTTTCCAACCTACCCGCTCCACCTCCTGTTAGAATTCGTATCTTATTTTCCACCTTTATCTGCTCATCACTTTCTCAGCTATCACGCCCCCAAATTCCCAAACCACCCATTTATCTCTCAGTCCCCACGGCCACAAACCTCATTCGTGATGAGGCGTTTATGTCCGAAACTGAAATTCTCCCGCTCCTTGCATGCTGTCTGAGCAACTGTGATTTCCATCGCCACACTATCGACTCTGAGTTCTGGCATCTGCAGTTCTCACTTTCTCCACGGCGCAGTATTGTGTAAAAGTCACATTATTGAAAAAGTGCAGTTCCTGTGCATTTCTAAGTTGTTAATTTCATTTGCTCAGTCGGTTCTAGATGGAGTATTGAGTGTCTTTCTGCAATTATCATTATGGCAGGGATGTGACAGCACTGGAAACTGTGCAGTCCAAATTTACCAGGACATTGTCTGTTCGTAGAATTTCAGTTATGAAGATTATTTGGACAGACTGCGCTGTCACAAAGATGCTCTCTTTAAAAAAAAAACAACGAACTGTACTTTTCCTCAAGGATTATGTGTCTTGACTTTTTTTTTATCAAAGGCATTGTAAATCAGTTCAGGCTCCGAATCAGATGAAGTGTTGTAGTGATGTAATTCTTCGCTGTGAGGCCTTGTTTTTCTCCATTAACAGCTGAGGCTTGAGGCCAAAGACTCTATGTTTTAGAAATGAACTGTTTTATGGTAAAAGAGTGGTCATTCTGGAATGTTGAATTCCGGTTTTTAGATCCTTCAGTACTGGTGCACTAATTCATAACTTCTCTCCTTCTGCCGTTCTAATTATTAACCCTTAGCTTCAGTTTCATTTTCACTGTGTTTAAGGTGCTTTTTTTCGGAATGTTGTGTACTTTCAGAACGACATAATTCAGTCTATTTTGGAAGGACTAATTTCTGTGGGTATTCTATTTTTTTTATTTTTCTATCCGTGATTTTGTGAATTTTTATAATTAGCTAATTGGGTAATTATCACTGTACACTTAACGAAAAAGAATATAATGTTACGATCTGGGTTGTGTGCTTAATAACTTTTTGAATGATTTAGCCAAGCTCATAACAAATTGGAAGATAGTTGATGGATTAAAAGAGCAACCGATATGTGCCTGCGTCTTCATTTCGGGTGTTGATTTGGATTGTCGTGGACAGTTCTTGGGAAAGCATGTTTCATTTAGGTACAAAGGGTTGTTTGACTACGGACGATGAAAAGTTGGCATTTTTACAAAAAACTGATTCAGGCCAGGCTTCTGGAATAAGCAAAAATGCTGGGTTTGTATTTGCCTCTTTCTGTGAGAAAAGGACAGCAGTAGCTCAGCATTTCACCCAGCTGGAAAATTCATGAGAATCTGCAGAGATGTTTAAATGTTAATTGAATATGAAGCAGCTTGAGTTAGACGCGAGAGATAAGGAAAAGAGACCAGATTTCAAACAGTTTCAGGTACGATTCGAAGAAGAGAGAGCAGAAGAGCAGAGAGAAAGGGAGACAGAGATTGAACTTCAGAAATTGGCAATTACTAAAGGAATTCACATTAAAACGCTGGAGATAAATGCTGAAGATAAGATTACACTGGAAGAGCATATTGTTAAAACGACAAAGAGAGCAGCTGAAATGGCTGATTGTAATGAACAGATCCATAAAACAAGGATGGGCTTCCAGAATCATTTTAAGCCTGAGGGATAGAAATTGGGCAAAGAGAAATCCTCACGTGGAAAGGGAAAGTTAAATCTCTGTGAAGGTCACGAGGATAACTTATCACAGGATATATAGGAAAACCTTGAAGGGAACAAGATCTGAGGTTTTCATTGCAATAAAGTAGGCCACATGAAATCAGTATTGGAGAACTATGGAAAGCACTGTAAAATCAAATGCAGGAAAACAAAACAAGCCTGCATGCTTTGTTGGCATGGTAATAGAAAGCACAGTGGAGGCTGGAAAGCTTCATCAGAGTGCACAAACCGATCAGAGGTTGGTAAGGGGGAAGTGCCATGTCTGCTTGAAAAATATACCTGCAAAGTTAAAGGTTATTTACCTTGGCGAGGAGTAGCAAATAGACAGGTAACAGCATTTAGGGACACAGGATCGTCTCAGTCTGTGATGCAGAAGGATGGGGAAATATGTACTCCTGAAGAACTATGTGTACAGGAATTCATGGTGGGACGAAACATTGCTCAGTGATGTACAGTGAAGCTAGAGTGGGCAGAAAAGAGTGGGGAGTTTGTGGTGGGAGTTCTGGACAAACTCTCAGCTCCAAGAATACAATTTGTGCTTGCAAATGATATAGCTCAATCACCGGTAAGCCTGCTCCATACTCCAGTTGAAAAGCCAGTCGAGCTGCAGGCAAGAGTAGCAATGCAGGACGTTGATAAAGGAATTTTCCCAGATTGTGTCTTTACGCGATCACAGAGTCACAATCGAAAGCAGGAGAAATCAAAAGGCACGGATGAGGAAGCTGAAAAATGATTGCATCCATTTATGTTAATTAGTACTCATTCCCGTCTTTTATTGAATGTAGGGAATCTACACAATGCATCAAGATTACAATGTTTTTAATATCAAGTAAGTGGGGCACAGCAGGGGACAAACGTTAAAAATGCTAGTATATTCAGCTCAGCTATGCTACCGAGTTACAGCAGAAAGATGAAAAATTAAATCACTTGGATCAGAAGACATATATTCGGAAGGAGAGTGAATGCATCCCTGTGTGATATTACTTAGCAAATGATATGTTAAGGAGGAAATGGAGACCAACATATATTCAAGCATGTGAGAAATGGGCAGAATGCTTTTTTTTTCCCAGTAGGGTACAGAAAAGTGATGCTGCGAGTGCCACATGTGCCAAAAACTTGGATGTCACTGAGGCGTGAGGAAAATGGAGGCTAAAATACAAAGACATTTTTACTGGCCTGGATTGCAGATGAATGTAATTGAATTTTGCCTGACGTGTCATACATTTCAAACCATGGGAAAAAATAAAGCCTGCACCTTTAATACCTGCTGCAGCGTTCAAGGAATATGTCTTAATTGTCTTGATGCATTCTGTAGGTTCCCTACATCCAATAAAAGATGGGAATAAGTATTAATTAACATAAATGACTGTATTGACGAGATTTCCAAATGCTGTTCAATTCTGCAAGATGACAGCTAAAAGGATTGAGGAAAAATTACGATTTAAAAAAAACTAAATAAAGACTACTATCAGAGATACAATTAGATCAAGGGTCAAACTTCACATCCAACTTTCCAGGGAGTATATAGATAGCTTCGGAATAAAACGAATCAAATGCACTGTGTACCATTCAGAATCACATGGTGCACTGGAAAGGCGACGTCAATTATGAAAGACTATGTTGAGGTTTTATGGTTCGGAGTAGCCAGATTATTTCCATAAGGGAGTTCCATCAGTGCTGTTTGCCATCTGAGATTTATCGAAAGAATCCACAAAACTAAGATCATCTGAGACCAATTTGGGGCACAAAGAAAGAGGACCATTAAAATTTAATAAGGAAATATTAATAAGTCAGGTTACAGAGACCAAGCATTTGGACGATTTGTCAAATTTTAGAATTGGACTAAATAATGTTGGAGAGTTGTATAGACAGCACATAAAATTATCACAGCAAATGGTGAAGCAGGAAGTGTATGAGAAACAAAAAAATCAGATTTTTGCCACTGGGAACAATGTATTTATTTAAATTTCATTAACTGGTGAAACTATACAGCAAGGTTTCGAAGACCTTATCAAATTAAGAAGAAATCGAGTAAGGTTAGCTACTTGATAGGAACTCCTGGCATGAAGGAATCTCACAGAATGTGTGATGGGAATATGCGCTAATGGTATTTTGGCAGAGAATGAAAGCAATGGCAGAATGTGTTATTGAATACAACACACTGGGAAGAACCAATTTCAGAGAATTCTGCATTGGACGTTCCTGCCATAAAATTGGACAATGCAAAAGTTGTCCAATATTGGTAAAGTTATTCAGTTCTCTTCCAGAAGAAAATCGTAAGAGTTATTACTCTTGCATGCTGAAAGAAACTGGGAATTAATAACCTATTTGTAGATGATGTAAATATAGGACCTGCTGTTCTGATTTTGTAACATCCTTGCAGGCATAACCCTATAAAGTTGGTGCAAATTTATACGGAGATGTCACGTATGTTCCAAGATAGCATAACCAAATTGAGTTTCAATGAATGGAGTTCACCCATCATCATGGTGCCAAAGTCAGGTAAGACCCAAAAGTTATGTGTGGACTATCACAAAGTCAATGGTGTTAGAAAGACGGGTGCATCTACGCATCTGCCGTTGGAGGACTATGTGGAAGAGATTGGAAGAGCAACTTACATTTCCAAGTTGGACTTCCTCAAAGGTTACTGTCGGAAAGATCAAAGGCAATTTTGTAACGCCAACTGGTCTGCAGAAATTTAAAGTAATGCCTTTCGTGCAAAAAAAAATCACTGGTATTTCAGAGGTTAACGGACAAGGTAATTGCTGGATACACAACAGTTTGGTGTGTGGTGTGCCTGGGACATTCAGTCTCATGGATTGAATATTTACAGAATTTCTCGGGCTTGTTTGATCGAATACGGGAGTCAAACTGATTTGTAAACCTAACTGAAAGTATATCTGCCAAAGCCAAAGTCACCTTCCGTATGTCGTTGAACACGGACAAATAGCCCCACGGGATGTGAAAACGAAATTTACGGGGAATTTTTATACATTGTTGACGAAAAGAGCAGTACGACGGTTTACCGGATTGGGTGACTTTTTCTGAAAGTTTGTGCTGACTGTTAGAAGTGGGACTGCTCAACTCACCGAATTGCTCAAAACAGGCAAGAAATTTCAGCGAACACAAGAATTTCAAAATTTATTTGACAGCCTAAACATTTTGTTAACCATTGCCAAACTATCAGCCACACCTAATTACACGAAGGTTTTCAGTGTGCCAGTGATGTGAATGTCTCTCATCTTCTGCACCTCTAATATCGACCTGTAAATCAGTTTCATTTGTATTCTGTGTTTATGGGGTTTAATTATCAGGACTGTTGTTTATTGTTTTGAAAAGCATATGTAAGTCTACTTTAGATAGCTAAGATCTGTGGGTATTTTATATTCTGTTTATTGTGTTTCATTCCTTAGTTTTGTGAATAATTTTCTCTCTGTTTTAAAAACTCGAAGTCAACCTAGCTAAAGTATTCTAAGTAAATCATACTACACACTCACCAAAACAAACAGCGACGTTACACTCTGAATTTCCTGCATAAGAATGTTTTGAGTGGTCTGGCCTCGGCAAAACGGGAGTTATTTTTCTCAGAGCAGAGCTGATTGTGAGGAGACATGATTGACGTGTACAAAATAATGAGGAGCATGGAATTACAGATTGAAGGAAACAGTTGCTCTTGAACGATCACCAGCGTTTGTAGAGTTCAGACAAGATGCAGAAAGCTTTGAATAGATTTGTCGGAAAACTTTATCAGTCTGCAGGTGGTAGACTCTGGAACTCACTCTCTATAAAGATTAGTTGGACATTGAACTCTTCATTCTTCTCTGAATCCATGGGCCAAGGAGTTTCAAAAAAATGCTCAAAGCCGAGCGTTCCCGCGAGCAACAATGATGCGATCGGTGGCTTTGCGAAATGGAAAGGTGCCCGACTATTCGTCTTCCTCCTGTGATGACTCTGGAATATTGACCCTGAGGTTGTCATGGACAATTAATGAAGGCATTCTTACTCCTGCAGATTAAAAACTCACATCTTATTTCAGCTGAAGGGAAATCAGTTTTCAAATGCGTAATAAATGCCTGTATTTCCCTCGAGCCAGGTAGGACTCGAACCTACAGTCTCCTGATCCGTAGTCAGACGCGTTATCCATTGCGCCACTGGCCCGACGCGTAGACTGCTGAGTAAGAGCCGTGATGTTAGCACGGACATGATTAATAGCAGTGATGTGCACGAATTGACCAAGTAAAAAAAGATAATCACTGTCACTGCTTCAGTCCAATCTTCACCACCTTTCAAAGCAGGTTTTTGTTCCAAAAAAAGGACACAGATGTTCATTATTTTCGTATCTGAAATATTTACAGCAAGGTAAGGGACGGAGGTGTTCATGGGGTACACTTTACCATCAGTCCCAGTCACTAATACACAGCCAAACGTCTCCCAAAAACACCACATCCTCCTGGACAACAACAATGATTTCAAACAATATCACTTATTTTCATCTCTGTTCACACTAAAGATAGATAAACCAACAGTGACCTGATAAATTAAAACAAGATAAAACTGAACCAGGAATAGCAGCCGCTGACTGGGGTCTGTTTCTGGGAAGGAGACTCAGGCTGTCTTTGGCTTAATTGGCGAGCCCAGAGCCACTGTGTTTGGGTCCAGAGTCATATAATGACCAAACATGAAACCTCTAACTGGGCTCTAGCACCTGGTGCTTCCCTCCCCTTTCGCCCTCACTCACCAACTATCGATTGAAGACGACAACATTTCGTTCCAATGATCATTCGCCACATGCATGCTCTCCAATCATGTTAACCCTGTGCATGCTGCAGGACCCATCTGAACTGATGATGTATAATGCCCAACAGCGTAGAAGAGGCAGTTCTACATGACCAAGCTGTAGGCATTGGTGCTGCAACCAATCAGAGAATCTCATGGGCGCGCTGGGGGCTCTGATCAATCATAGAATTCTGTTGGGCTCAACTAATCTATCCAGAACTTTCACACCCCAACGCTCAGTTAAAGTTCGCTTGGAAAATTCTTCCAGTTCAAAACACAATTGTTAATGATGACTCTGTTCCCTTTCCCGCAGGTGAAAGTGAGGACTGCAGATGCTGGAGATCAGAGTCAGCATGAGAGTGGTGCTCAAAAAGTACAGAAGGTCACGCAGCATCCGAGGAGCGCGAAAATCAAAGTTTCAGGCAGGCACACTTCATCAGTAACATTTCACGCAGCCAATTTATGATCAATATTGCTATTATCCCTTATATTCCTTCATCCCCAGATTTCAGGCACAGTGGTCTCACAGAACTTTTGTCTTTTGATTTGCCAATCTATATTTATCTGATCGTTTTGGATTAGCTTTATGAATGAGCTGAAAATGTGTTGCTGGTTAAAGCACAGCAGGTTAGGCAGCATCCAAGGAAAAGGAAATTCGACGTTTCGGGCATAAGCCCTTCATCAGGAATGAGGAGAGTGTGCCAAGCAGGCTAAGATAAAAGGTAGGGAGGAGGGACTTGGGGGAGGGGCGATGGAGATGTGATAGGTGGAAGGAGGTCAAGGTGAGGGTGATAGGCCGGAGTTGGGTGGGGGCGGAGAGTTAAGGAAGAAGATTGCAGGTTAGGAGGGCGGTGCTGAATTGAGGGAACCGACTGAGACACGGTAGGGGGAGGGGAAATGAGGAAACTGGAGAAATCTGACTTCATTCCTTGTGGTTGGAGGGTTCCTAGGCAGAAGATGAGGCGCTCCTCCTCCAGCCGTCGTGTTGTTATGTTCTGTCGGTGGAGGAGTCCAAGGACCTGCTTGTCCTCGGTGGAGTGGGAGGGAGAGTTATCTTCAGACCTCATCAAAACAAAATCAGCAGACAGTTCACCACAATTTTCTATGAACAATTCTATTTTCGCTTTACTGAATGAAACACGCATTTTTCACATGGCACCTCATTTTGTCTGGTATGACCGTTTGTAACGTCTTTCACGCAGCTTTAAACGGCAATCCTGTCAGTATTGAATTAATTGACAAACCGTTTCTCATGGCAAACTGACAGCGTGCATACCTTTTCAAGATGAGGGAACAATCGTGGGTGGCACGGTGGCACAGTGGTTAGCACTGCTGCCTCACAGCGCCAAAAACCTGGGTTCAATTCCCGACTCAGGCGACTGACTGTGTGGAGTTTGCATGTTCTCCCCATGTCTGCGTGGGTTTCCTCCCACAGTCCAAAGATGTAGGTGAATTGGCCATGCTAAATTGCCGGTAATGTAGGGGTATGGGTGGGTTTCGGGTTGGTGTGGACTTGTTGAAGGGCCTGTTTCCACACTGTAAGTCTAATCTAATATCTGAATGAATTGTGACTTGGACATTAGTTATCGTGAATACAATCAGATTGTGATGGCGTTGAGCTCTACCACTCTTTCAGAAGCTTCGAGACAAGGTGAATACTTCCAGCGTTTTCTGTTTTTTTAAAACATATGTATCAGTTTGCCAGTTTTTTGCTTCTGCACATGTTCTTGGGATGAAAGGTATGAAAAGTTGTGGGTCGAAAGCAGGAGCAGTCGCCTCCTTCCGTCATGCAACTCCCAGCTCTTCCTCTGCTTTTGTAGTTTTGTGAAAGCACTAACTGGCTTTAATATTGGATTTTAATGATAATCTAAGTGTTTACATGTTATTCTTGCTGCCAAAATATGTAATAAAACAATACATCAATTTTGATCAATTTCACGATTTATGTTTGCATGTCCAGGTCATAATTCTACTTTTAAGGAGAAGGCAGCATTGCATATTGGTAACAATAAATGCTAACGATTTGCAGACCATGGCTGTCAGAGCACGTAATCCGAATTACAAGACTTCCATGGACGGTCTCTGTTTCTTTCATCCTGGAAACTGTCTGATTCGGCATTACACTCTCCCATCCTTCTGCACGTGATGCCTTCCGTTCTGTCTTGATTTTGTTACGACTGTTTTCTAATACAGGGACTATCCAATCATCTATTATGTTGCTGTTTCAAAGAATGAGAATCCTTCTCTCAGAGCACACTGCCTCCGTAGCTCAATGCTTAGATCGGGGAGGAACATGGACAAATGAAAGGCTGAATGCTTCATTTCATTGCTGTAACCAGACTCTGGTGTTGAAATCTGAAATGAGACAAAATAAGCCAATTGAGAGCAATACTACTTTCTGTCCGATATCTCCTGAGGCCACAGTCACCTCTCCAGAACGTGTCTGTGCGTTTACCTCTGGAAGTGAAATGGGGTTCAGATCACCGAGGGAGTGTAAACAAAGATTATCCATCTTAAACTGAAGTCGCATACATTGTAAAACGTGACTGGATAATAGCATTGCGACTAGTGCTTGAAACATTTAGGAACACAAGGGGACATACCAAGAGCTGAAAACTTGGATGACGGGCCTCTTTCCGTTCTGTAAACAGTCGATGACTTGCTCAAACGTATGACCTGATAAATCAAACGCCATATGCATTGCCATTAAGAAGCAGTCTAACAGCTCGGGAGGCAGCACTTGTGGTGTATTGGTTAAGACTGGGTGTTTTCCTCATCGCGGCCAGAGTTGGGTGCCTGATCAGGGAATCAGGTTTTATTGTTCCTGACTGATAATAGCGAGAGTGGAGCAGCTCTGATGGGAATGCTTTCAATGTCTCAAAGCAGTTAATGCCTCGAGAACATCAGAGTTCATGTCTCTGTTCCTGCAAGAAGGGGAAGGTACCTTGACAGTTTCTGCTCAGTCGGTCAGTCCACCCTTCATTCCCCTCTCACATAGTTTCTAAAGATTCCCAGAGTTGAAACGGTGCTCTGTTTAATTGTTTCCTTTGCACTCCCACTGGTTGCACGTATTGAGTTGTTGGAAATTTATGATTTGCTCAAGAGCAGCGTGCGAGACGATTCTATCTTCCCCTCCTCTGACAGTACTGTGAGGTTGACTCTGATGTTCTCAGTTGCATTCATCGATTGGAGACATTAACCGGTAGATTAAAAGTGCCACAAATAATTCCAAACAGAATGAAATTCTTTCAAGTATTCTGCCTGCAAAGTACTCAGAAACTGCTCAGTTTTGAGAGGTATTTAGGAAAACCATGTTTAAGAAGATAAACAACTTGCTTTGCAAGATGGTTCTAATGAAGATCTCAATTCTTTCGAACCATTCGGTGGAATTGTGTTGATCATTTTAGTACTTTGTATTACCACACCGACCCCTCGTTTAAAAAACGAATCTGTTAAACAAACAATTGCGGTATAATCGACAATACTTATAAGTGGACAATAGATTGAAGGTGGGCATGCATTCATATCAATAGTTCAGGCATCCAAGCATTTCAAAGATTCTTCCTCCAGCAGATCAGGAATTCAAAGCACATTTCGGATTCGGGGCAATGAGTTTGTAAGTGTAATAAAGAGCGGCAGTGTTTTTGAGACAGTGAATAGTCGAATGAACAACCTCCAGATTTGCAAATAAGCAAATCATTAAGCCACTGATTCAAGTGCGATTGCTGCATTTCTGTGATGATATCAGGACCAGGATAATCAATTGTTACCGTTCACTGGGTGAACAACTAGTAAATATAATCAAATTCATCACTTCACTCCAACTGATCCCACATTGTGAAGCGGTCAATTTCGCATTTGAAACACACTTGATCTCATGAAGCTTTCATTCACCCTGTGTTTGTGCAGCTATTCAATGAGATTACCACTGATCTGATAAATTTAACTCTAGTTTCATGCTTTTACTCGATAGTTCGAGGTAAACTTGTGCTGAAAAAGAAGTTGTGTGTTCTCATTAATTTGGGAGTTTCGCGGCCGTACCACTCAGTTTCTCTGAATGGTAACTGAGAATATGTGATAGTTGTCAGCAGTGGTGACTTCCACATGTGAGGTAACTGGTGAAGTAAATGATGTTAAACTTCCTTATTACTGAAGCATGCATTTCAACAATATCCTAGGCTATCTATCGCTCTTTGATATTCCCAATAAATAAATAAGGAGGGGGATTATTAAGTCTGGGGTAATATAAAGGAAGACTGTAACATTTTCCTTCGATATATAAAGTACAAAAGAGAGGCAAAAGTGAACATTGGATTGCTGGAAAATGATACTGGGGAGATAGTAGTGGGGAACGAGAAAATGACCAACGAGCTGAATAATTACTTGGCTTAGCCTTGGCGGTGGAAGACACGAGTAATACCTTAAACATTCAAGAGATTGAGGGGCAAGATCTGAGTATGTTGGCCACCACAATGGAGAACATGCAAAAAAAATTGAATGGTCTGAAGGTGGTTAAATAACGTTGATCAGATGGACTACATCGCATTGTTATGAAGGAGACAGCGGAAGAAAGAATGGAGGCGATCGTGGTGATCTTTCAGGAATCACTAGAGTAATGAACAATCTCAGAACATTGGAAACCCACTAACGTGACATCCCTCTTTAACGAGGGAATAAGGATAAAGACAAAAGGTCCACAATGAATAGCTATACTCGGTCGTGGGTAAGATCCTGGAATCCATTGTGAAGGACAAGATTTCTGAATACTTGGAACTGTTTGGAAAAATAGTACAAAGTCATTATGGTTTCATCAAGGGAAGGTCATGCTTGAAAAATCTGTTGGAATTCTTTGAAGTGAAATTGAGCAGGCTTGACCAAGCACTGCCAATGGATATTGTCCACCTGGACTTCAAGAAGGCCTTTGACAATCTGTCACACAGGAGATGACTGAGTACGATAAGAACCTCTGGTGTTAGAGGCAAGGTAATGGCATTGGTAGAAGCTTGGCTGTCTGGCAGAAAGAAGAAAGTGAGGACTGCAGATGCTGGAGATCAGAGCTGAAAACTGTGTTGCTGGGAAAGCGCAGCCGGTCAGGCAGCATCAAAGGGGCAGGAGAATCGACACACCCTCATTCCCGAAGAAGGGCTTTACCCGAAACATCGATTCTCTTGCTCCTTTCATGCTGCTTGAACGGTCTGGCAGAAAGCAGAGAGTGGGGATGAATTGATCCTTATCAGGATGGCAGCCGGTGACAAGTTGTGTTCCACAAGGCTCTTGTTGGCATCGTAGCTTTTTACTCGTTACATTAACTATCTAGATGAGTGAATTGAGGGCCCTCTGACTAAATTTGCAGGCGATAAAAAGATAGAAAAATGGACAGGTCGTATTGAGAAGGTGGAGAGTCTGAAGAAGGATTTCGACATGTAAAGAGATTGGCAGATGCCTTCCAATGTGGGAAAGTGTGAAGTCATGAACTTTGGCACGAAGAATAGAGCCATGGTCTATTTTTAGAATGGTGAGAAAAAGTTCAGAAATCAAGAAGGACTTGAGAGTTCTGGTGCAGGGTTCTCTCAAGGTAAGCTTGCAGGTTGAGGCAGTGGTTAGGGGTGCAATTGCATTTATTATGGATGGCACTTTTTCCGAGAAGAATTGAATATAAACATGTTGTATACTTCTCTGGTCAGGCCACATTTGGAGCATTGTGTATAATGTTGAGCGCCATATATCAGGAACGATGTACTGGCCCTGAAGCGTGTTCACAAGATCTTCACGACAATGCTCGTAGGGATGAAAAGCTTATCGTATGAGGCATGTTTGAGCGCTCTAGGTCTATTCTCGATAAAGTTTAGATGAATGAGAGGGAGTGAAATGGAATCATGCAAAATACTGAATGACCTGGACAGAATGGATGTTGGTAAGATGTTTCCATTGTACGAGCACCCGAGGACACAGCCTTAGATGGAAGGGAACACCTTTTAGAACAGGGATGAGGAGAAATGTCTTTAACCAGAGATTGGAGAATCTTGTAAATTTATTGCCACAGAAGGCTGTGGGGGCCAGATCATTGAGTATATCTGAGACGAAGTTAGATAAGCTTTTGATTATCCCGGGGATCAAGGGTTACAAGGAGTAGGTCAGGGAATGGGTTAGCGAAAACTGTCAGCGATGATTGAATGGTGGTGCAGACTCGATGGGCTAACTGGCCTAATTTCTGCTCCGATGTCTGATTGTCTTATGGTGCAAACCTCAAGGAGGCACCTTGTATCTATGAGAATATGGATTCAAGTTCTTCATGAAGGTCAGTAGCTGGACGGAATAGTTAACTGTTTTAGAATGAAAGCATTGTGGCTGCTGTCGCGATGGTGGACAATATGACATTCAGTGCAGGATCACACACCAAGTGCACTGTATTAATGTGGGAGAGTTTTTTTCAAAACCTGGAACTCTCTGTCTCTGTCAATCACCGTGAGATGTGGGGGTTGGGGTAGGAGGGCGTAACGTCCTCCCAGGCACTCAAACTATCCTCAAGCATGCATCCTGAGTGAAAGAATAGTCATGGAATTGATCACATTCTCATTGTCTGTTTAGAATATAATGAGTGATTGCCAATCCCACCCAGTGTTCAATGCAATTACCTCACATTTTCTCACGGCGCTACAGATCAACCTTCACTCACTCCTCTTGGTGCCATCATCCCAGGCATTAATCTGGTGGAACCCTGTTCACTCTGCCTGTGATACGGAGATCACTCCTTATAAAGGAGAGAAAATCTATCCACAATGCCCCAAATACTGCCTGAACAACACTCTCAGGTTTGAACGTAAGAATTCCGTTCCCTCACTTAGCTGGCTCCGTTTCTTTTGTGTGAAATAGGAAACTATTCATTTACGATGCACTGTCACTCATTTGGAATTTCAAACATCTTTACATCTGTAGGTAAACATTAATACAGCTTGCACCGGAGGTGCCAATTCAGAAGGTCATCACTCTAGGGGAGGGAATCAATCACAACTGACGCTCCTAAAACAGTGAATGGCCACCTACCTGAATGGAAATGAACTGCTGGAATATGGATACAGGCAGAGGAAGGGAGTGATCTTTCTTTTGATTTGCCATCACGGGATGTGTACAGACCTGGTCAGGGCTGCATCTTGTGACGATCTTGAAGTGGGTGGTTAGTTCAGCTGTTCCACAGGGCAGAAAAGAGTAAAACACAGTGCTGTGGGTTTGCAGTCCCACAGAGACCCGACCAGGTAAGGGTGACCCACTGCTTTCTCGAAAGAGCATGAGACAAGCCAATATTCATAGATTATTATTCTGTGGCTCTAGATTATGAGCCAATGATGTGACCACATATACACTGTCTTCCCATCTTTCAGATTCTGTGCAGAGAACAAGTTTAACATCCCAAGTGCAATTGTTTCGTAATGGACACGTGGTAAGAAGGGACTTGAAACAGATGTATCCAGAATTAGCAAGGGCACAAACGATGGTTTATTCAGGAGTTGCGCTGAGGCTGAGGAAAAGACTGGATGTCATAATGTTGGTAGTGGACAGGATTGGCGAGTGTGGAGGATATGGAGAAGTAAACTGTGCAGGAGAAAATGAATCAAGATGGTTGAGGACAGTGTGTTTCATCCTCGCATCGCGGGGAGTAATTTGCAAATAATAATTTGCTAGTAATTATTTCTAAGGAATGGAATCTTTGATTGGGACTGAAAAAATTGACTTGCACCTTTCCAAAATTTACATATTATCAGCATCAATTCAGTTAAATCAACAGACTGAGTGACTTACTGAGTGAATCAAGGAGGTTGAGAACAGTTTCTTTCATCCTCGCATATTGATGAGCAATTTGTTTGAGTAATTTCCGAGTTATAATTCCTAAGGAATGGAATCGTTGATTGGAAATGAAAACGTTGATTTGCACTTTTCCAAAATTTAAATATCATGAGCATCAATTCAGTTCAGACGGTTTCACTAGACAACTCGAATGACTTACCAGTAACACCGGCTATAGCAAAGTTAGTATAGTAACCAGCTTGAATAGCCATCAGTGTATCTTCAATTTGCGATGCTAAAGATAATGCCTCTTTTGAATCCGACAGTGGACAGGATGCCTTGTGGGCCCCCAGCTATTTCTTCACAGGCCAAGCAGGTGGTTGGTTTATGCGAGGAGTGGGGGCTGGTGGATATTTGGAGATGTCTTCTTCCTACCTGGAGGGACTTCACCTTTTTTCAAACCAACAAAGATGTCACACAAGGATTGGCCTTTTTCTGGCACTCTCGCCCTTCTGGATTCTATTATGGGTTGCAAAGTTGTGAATATAGCTATAGCTGATCACGAACCAGTCTATTTGGAGGTTAAGGCCAAGAGTGAAGAGCTAGGTTTGTGGCACTGGCATTTGGGCCCTTTTCCCCTTTAGCATTCCAAATTTGTGCAATACTTTTTGAAGGACTTTCAGGAATTCTTGACTATCCACTCGGGCATAGCTAGTAGTCTGTCCATGCAATGGGAGACTGCAAAAATCTTTGCAAGGGATTAGATATTTCCTATTCGGCTAGCCAGAAATGACAGAGGAGGAACAGCAGCGTCTACTTGAGACGTGGTTGAAAGCCGCGGAGGCGAGAAGTTTTGCGCGGCCTTCGATATCTAACCTACAGCAGATCACGGCCTTTCAGGCTGCCTTGAAATCAATACTGACACAAAACGCAAAGGAAGAACTTGCCTTTGCTAGGCAAAGGTGTTCGAATATGGGGATAGGCCAGGGTCGAATTTAGCATATCTGACTCGGAAAAAGCGTGCTTCCCCATCCATTACTGCAATCAGACATAGCGCCGGAATCTTTACATACGGTGCTAAAAAGATTAATGAGATTTTACGGAGCATTTACTCTGAATTGTATCGGTTTGACTGTTGTGAAAACAGGAGGTATAAAATTGAAACCTTTTTTAAGAACCTTGTCCTCCAGGGGTAACCTTGGAACAGGTCGCTCTCCTTAATGGCCCCTTGACAGTTCGCGAAATATAGGATACAGCAAGGCAACTTCAGAGTGAGAAAGCGCTTGGCCCTGATGGTCCTCCGGGCGAGTTTTATAAGCAGTTTCTAGGGATTCTGTCAGGGCCGATGTTAGAGATGCCCAATCACTCCTATATGATTGCCTATTATCATCTTTGAGAGAAGCTAATATTTCCTTAATTCTTGAGATGTGGAAGGGTCCTGAGGAATGTGCCTCATACAGGCCCATCTCCCTATTAAAACCAGATTGCAATTTCTGTCCAAGACCCTGGCGCTGAGACTGGAAATGGTGTTGCCTCATATTATTTAAATGGGACCAGACAGGCTTTATAAGGGGCCAAGAAAATAACCAGTTCCTTTACATCTGTCATCAAGGAGGAAGATCCTTAATATCGCTGAGTAATACCAAATGATCACATGGAACTTGTGGAACTAAAGACATAAAGTCAATTCAGATCAGTAACAAGGTAATAGTTCAAGGCTAACATAGTAGTATTGCAGCTGGATTGAGCATTGCCAAGCCAGTTGTACTTCGTATCAAAATATTAGAAATAAATCAGCAGTAGACGCATTTATTGTGCTGTAGATGACTGTTTTATTTTCCTGTACATTCTGCCGAGGCTGGAAGTTAGTAAATGTGTTTCAAGCGTTGGAGATAAGTGGAAGGGATTCAAGCATCTGCAAAGGGAAGAAGAGATAGTGTGGAGAACTTCAGACCAATTAACTTGACATCTGTAGGTAAACTGATGGAACCTATTATGTAGGATCTGATATTGGATATTTAGAAATTATCAGCAACATTGGAGAGAATCAGTATACACTGACAGAGTCTGACAGAGTCTTCATATGTGACAAACTTCAGAATGATTTGAATTTGTTTATTGCAAAATAGAAATGGCGTATTTCGATTTTCAGAAGGCTTTTTTATAAGAACTCATGCAGTGAATTCATAAGTAAAGTAATGTGAATGATAATTGGAGGAATATATAAAAGTGAAAAGTTAAAGTCAGATTCGCCTTCATTTAAGAGAATTAGAACATTGTTGGAAGGTCATGCTGAAGCTGTTTCACAGCTTGCTAATGAAACTGTACATAGGGGATTGAGTCTAGTGTTGGTGACTCAATCTGAGAAAGAATATAACGGCCACGGAGGGTGTGCAATGGACATTCTCCAGATTAATCCGTCAGATGGCGATCTTGCCTTATGTTGGAACTCGGCCTGTGTTCTTTACATGTTCAAAGAATGAGAGGTGATCATAGTGAAATTTAGAGAAGTCACTAAACATATGACAAGTTGGAAATAAACAGGATTTTTCTCTGGCTGTCTACTCTACATTTAAGGCAAAGGGTAGACAATTTCAGACTGCAATTAGAAGACAATTCTTCATTTGAAGGGGACTGACGAACACAGCGACATGGAAACCTGCTGGCAAGGCAAGGTTAGGGAGAATCCCCAGATATTCTACAGGTACGTCAAGTGGAGCAGAATAACCAGGGAAAAGGTAGGACTCATTAGTAATTTGCCAAGTTGTATCTAAATCAACTTAGTGGTAGGAGACAGAAGGTCTGCTGGTAGAAATCTGTTTGTTTGACTGGAAAGCAGTATCCAATCGTGTACCACAGTGCTGTGTCCCATTTTATTTGTGATTCGTAGATGCCAGTGTTGGACTGGCTTGGGCAAAGTTAAAATTTTAAAGAACACGAGATGATAGTCCAACTGTTTATTTAAGCACGACATTTCGAACAGCATAATCACGCGATGAAGAAGCAGCGCTGTGAAAGCTAGTTCGTGCGAATTTAGTGGATTATAACCTGGTGTTGTGTGATTTTTAACCTTATTGTTTGTAGCATTCATAAATGATGCAGCTGTGAATTTGCAGGGGTTTAGGGTGAGTGTGATAAATCAGTTTGCGTTTGACACAAAGTTTGCCTGGTTGGTTGGCAGTGAGGAGGAAGGCCTTATATTACAGGAAGATACAGATGGAATGATCAAATGGGTGGATCAATGGCCGATGGAATGTAGCCCTGATAAATATGAGGTGATGTACTTTGGAAGAAGGAACCAGACAGGGGAGGACGCAATGTCCTAGTAAGCTCAGAGGGTGTTGGAAACATCCCTGAATGTGATTAAAACAAGTTAATGGACAAGTTGACAAAGCATAGCGACCATAAACATAGCCTTTAGTCATGGAGGCACCGATTACAAGAGCTATGTGGAACTTCGGTGAGGCCAAATGGAATACTATGTACAGTTCTGTGAGCCACAAAACAGGAAGCATGTGATTGCACTGGGCAGGGTGCAGTCGAGATTCACCAGGATGTTCCTTTGAATGGAGTAAATCAGCTCGGGTTGTTTACTTTGAAGCACAGAAGGCTGAGAGGGATGTACTTCAGAAGGATAAGATTACCAGGGACATGGACAGCATGGATAGACAGGAGCTGTTCCTTTCAGTTAAAAGGCGAAGAACAAGAGAGTACCATGTTAAAGTGAAGGGTTTGATGTTTAGTGAGGATTTGACGATTGGTTTTCATCCAGAGCCTGTTGGGGTCAGGAATGCACTTCCTGAGAGGGCAGGTAACCTAACAACCGTTAAAAAAATACGTGGTCGTGCCCTTGAAGTGCCATAACATACATGTCTCTGGGCCTCATTTTGGAAAGTGGGACTAATGTAGATCGTGCTGTATTTATGACAGTACAGAGCCAATGTTTCTGTGATTGTATGGGTTGGACAGTCAATCATTGAGCAGCATAAGACATGAATTGATGAGCTTCTGAAGAATGTATTAACTAGCGTTATAAAAGTGAACTTGTCTCCATGAGCTAGAACAGGGAAAGCCAGAAGTGTCCAATACCCTGCTCCCTTCCTGATCTTTCTGTGCAGTCTGGGGAAAGCTCTGTCATTGTTGTCACAAGCTCTCAAACATTAGGAAGGCATCATCTGTCTGGTCGACAGGACTGTGTTTCCCGTTCCCTTTTCCAAAACCAAGCTTGTTGCCGTGTTCTGTCTGGTTTTATCCTTTAAGAATTCAGAGCAATTTGGTACAATTGAGTATCTTGCTTGGCCGTTTCAGAGACCATTGTAGAGTTTATCACATGTCTGTGTGTCTGGAGACACTTGTAGGCCAGACCAGGAAGCACGGGAGATTCACTTCCTGAAAGGACAGTGGGGAAGGAACAGATATTTACAATGGACATTAGACTCAAGGTCAATATTACTGGCACCAGATTTTTTGTCTCGATATTTTGTGAATTGTTTTTAACTTCCACCGGCTGCCAGAGCATTATCCCGGTCTGGATCAGTAATCCAGTGACATTTCCACAACAGCACCAGCTCCACATGGGGACCTATCAGAAACCACACTGTGCACATTATTTCTGTGCTGTATGACAGCTCTGCCAAAAAGAACTCCCACCAATGTGATAATCGTGACGGGACTGAGGGCGTGGTAAATGGTCAGACTGTAGTCATTCCCTTGTTATGGGATTGGATATAGTTGAGGAACTTTCCACTTGGCCAGGCAGATGTCGGAGTTGGAGCTGGATTGAAGCAACTTCCCCAGAGACACGGCTTGTTGTGCAGTACAATCTTCATTCCGATTTCAGGAATGGGGTCCGGGCCCATTGCCGTCGTCATATCTTCTGTGTTCAGCTGTTTCTTCATGTCACGTGCAGCGAATCGATTTGGTTGAAGACTGGCATCTGTGATTCTGTGGGCATCATGGCGAGGGTGAGGTGGATTATCGACTCAACACTTCTGGCTCAGGATGGTGCAAATACTACAACCTTGTCTTGCACACTAATGTGCAGCGCTAGGGGTATTTGTGGAGCCCTCTCCTCCTCTAAGTTGTTTAATAGTCCATCGACATTGATGACTGAATGTGGCCTGACTGCAGAGTTTCGATCATATCAGATTGTCTTGGGATCATCTCACCCTCACCATCACATGGTAGTTCTTCTGTTAATAATGTAAACAGTCAAGTGCAGTAGCTTTAGTGGGTTGTCATCAGGTTTCAATACACATGGTTCTGACTCTGGCATGTTCGGCACTGAACCATCACTCGGCTTGATGATAATGGTAGACTGGTGGATTATCCTGGGGAAATGTTATGGATTGTGTTTGAATGCAATTCTGCTGCGGCTGCTGCTGTAATTTACAACATCACATAATAACCCAGTGTGAGCTGCAATATCTGCAAATCAATTCGACAGACTTTCCCCCAGTTCAAACCGAGACCCGTTCACCCATCAGACCTGTACTCAGTGACCTAACCTGGTTTCTGATGTGCAAACACATCCAGTTTCACAATATCATTCTGCTGAGGGTCTCACCCTGATGTCACACCTCCAATTTGTTACATTACTCAGAGACTTTAACATATTAAACTGAATCATTTTCTTTCCAGTAATACCATCTTCTATGTTTGAAGTGAATATTCTTTCCTCTGTTTTTCTCCCTGACCATGATTAAGACCTCTGTCGTGTCAGTGATGCCAGCCTTATGTCGTTTCAGAGCCAATGAACCTGTGCACTTTGCGTTTTTGTTCACTTCCCAATGAACAGCGCTCTGTGCTGAACAGGGCGTTTGAGCAGATTTAACACACGTCTTTGGATCATGTTGAAAAACACAAATTGCTGAAGAAACTAAGCAGGTCCAGTGGACACTTCTTCAGAACTAAAAAGGATTGGAAACTGGGCATTTTAGTTCTTTGCCAGAGGTGGGGGGTAGGTGAAAGGGAACTGAGGGTGTGACACCAGATGAACAGGCTTTTAGCAGTGGTGAACGAGAACATGATATAAAATGAGTTTAGATTAAGATGAGAATCAGGATAGGGGTTCTCTGTATTGAGTGCAAGATAAAGAAAACACAACCACATATAGCCATATGGAGGCCAGGAGGGAGAATGTTGAACATGTAGAATTACATAGATCTGGCCTGAGATACATTTTCACTGGAGAAATCATCACAGGAATCAGACAAAGGAATTCAGGTGCTTGCCGGCTTATTGGCACTAGTAAGATTTTCATGCTGCCTTAGTATTGTAACATAAAGAAGAAAGCAAATGACAGTACGAAGTTTGGGCCAAGGGCTGTTTACCTGTCACTTTTAACATTGTTTCAAATTTTCAGTGCTTAACTTGCAATGCTTGTTCTTGAAGTTAGTATCAGATGGTGAGTAGGAGGTTGAGGGGTGGCATTATAGAAATTTACAAAATCAGGGGAGGCATGGTCAGGGTGAAAAGCCAAGATCGTTTCCACAGGATAGGAAGATTAAATCGTTGAGCCATTGGTTTATGGTGAAGAGGGAAGATTTAAAAGGGAGGAAGAGGGAGCTTCCTTTTTTCACACAGAGGGTGATGTGTTTATGGAATGAGCTGCCAGAGGAAGATTGGCAGATGCAGGTACAGCTCCAACATTTAAAAGACATTTGGACAAACATATAGATGCGAACCGTTTAGAGGCATATGTGCCAAATGCAAGCTGATGGGAATAGTTTAGTTTGGAAAACCTGGCCATCATGGACAAGTTGGACCAAAGAGTGGGTTTGTATGCGATAGGATTGTATGAATATAGAAAGCGAAGAAAAGGGAAGAAAAGATGTGATGTAAATAATTTGGCAAGAAATATAAAAACAAGCAGCACGAGCGTTTCCATGTAGGTGAGAAGAGTTCAAGAGGTTTGTGTGATCTTTGGTAGAAAAAAAGTCAGGAAGGTATATTGAGGATGTTAAGAATGTTTGACTGGGGAAGTGGATACAGGGAACAGACAGATAATTTACAGCAGTATTTTACATCGTTCCTCACAGGGGAAGGTGCTGTAAATATTTCAATGGTATAAACAAAATGGTAATAGGAGGGGAGTCTCTAACAGAAGGGACAAGGCATTTCTCAGACAGATAAGACCAAGGCTAAACAGGCCATCAGCAATTCATAGCTGGTTTTAAAAGAAGTGGTCTCAGAGTGGCTGGTGGCACAGTGTGAAATATTCCATAACTCTCTGGATTGAAGGAGTGATCCAGTGAAACTGGAGACCCTCCAATGTGGCGCCTGTCTTCAAGAAAGAGTGAGACTGAAAGCAGGAACCACTTAGCCTCACCATTATTGCTGGGAATCTGTGAGAGTCTGTTGTGAAGTAAGGGACTGCAGAGCATTTAGAAAAGCTTCACACAGAGTCAGCATGGTCTTGTCAAAGGCGAACTGTATTTTGCCTGTAAACTCATGCAAAGTTTTTCTGGAAATCCATGAGAATGTAACAAGTGGACTTGATAAAGAAGGACTGGTAGACACGAGGCTTTCCAGAGATCTTCCACAAGATATCACTAAATAAAGGTTCTTACGCAAGACAGAAGCTCATCGTATGGTGGATAATGCATTAGCGTGGGATGACACTTGGTAAACACTTAGAAATCGGAGAGTCACGCCTCATCGAACTTTATGAAAAAAAGTATCTACTGGAGTACCACAAATATCAGTCCGATGGCAACATCTGCTTACAAGAGCTGCACTCAGCTCCTGACCGCGGGAGCTGCGTGCAATATACATTTGAATTTGAGGATGACACTGACAACCATAAGGCAGGCTGTTATTAAATGGAGAGAACTCCCAAAAAAGGAGCAGTACAACGGAGTGGTGTGTTTCCGTGTATGACACATAACATCAGCATATTGATGCGGAAATGTTGGTTCATTAGACTGGTTCCTGGGATGAAAGGATTGAATTATTGAATACATCAAAAATGCTGAGGCAATTATTCATTGTGGTTTAAATGAATAAGGGTGTCATTACTGAAACGGGCAAGATACAGTGGGGGTTGACAAGGTCGGTATTGAGAATGTGATTCCACACCAGGGCAGAGTCTCGAAGTCAGGGATGTAGATACAGAATAAGGAATATCGATTTCAAACTGAGATGTAAAGAAATGTTTTCTTTCAGAAGGTAGTGAATGGCTGGAATTTCCTAACCCCGAGAGTTGTGGAGGTTGGGTCACTGATTGTATTTACAGATCGGTGGATTGGTTTGTGACATTTCAGCGAGTTGAGGGATGCAAGGGGTTAGCAGGAAAGTGGAGTTGAGCAGTGGAGTAGATCCGCCATGTTCTTCTTGAATGGCAGCGCAGGTTCCTATTTCTTACATTCTTATTTATAATTGATTATTTTCCTGGAAGTCATGATGAAAAATGTTGCATTCACAGACAGCACAGGATTTGTCTGGGTTGACCTTGGGTGGGGCATGGGGACTGTATTCAATGCGAATCTGGGCCTGTAACATGACCTACATCAGTAGCAGAAGTTACAGAGAGGAGAAGCCTGAAAAGAGGGATTGGTGGAAGGGGGTCACTGTCCGATGCAGCCTGGATTTTCCAATACATTTGCCAAACTACACCAAACCATCGGAGTGGCCTCAATCTGCTCCTGCACAGCAGGACCGAAGGGCTGAATGGAACATCAGAGCATAGGGCTGACAGACGCAACTGAGCCATTCGGCACTTTGATACTATTCTACCAGTCAATAAGGCCATGATTCATCTCATTGTGTTCTCAGCTGCACTTTTCTCTGATTTCACAATGATCCCTGATTCACCTGTCTATGGGAAATCAGACAAAGTCAGCCTCGATACAATATGAAGATTCAGCCATCCCAATCTTCTGGGTGAGAGAATTCCCACTTGAATGAATTCCCACTTCGTGAATTTCTCCTCGTTCCGGTTCTGACTGAGGTTGGAGGGTGTCATTTCTAGTCCCACTCCTCCACTGCTCACCATAAATTTTTAATGTAACCAGGTTGGCGATATGATCGATGATAAAGGTCTAAGACTGGGTCAGGTTCAGTTATCAGAACAAGCCAGTTGGATTTCTTCAGTCAGCTACAAGTAATTAACAGAAACAACTGAGGAGTATGATGGATATGTGGTTAGCACTGAGGCCGCACATCACCAAGGAGCTGGTTTCAATTCCAACCTCAGGTGAGTTTGAACATTCTGCACATGTCTGTGTGGATTCCCTCCTAATACTCCAGTTTCCTCCTAGAGTACAGAGATGTGCAGCTTAGAGTGGTTTGGCCATGCTAGATTGCCCTTTGTTGATAGAGCGTCCCCTTCATGGTAAACTCTATCAGTGTGGGGGAATTGAACCTGCGCTGCTGGCCTCCCTCTGCATCACAAACCAGCCGTCCAGCCAACTGAGTGGGAGACAGTGTAACGGTTACAGACAGAAACAGGCACAGGCAAAGGGCAAGAGAAACTTTCCTAACAAGGAAAATGGTACAATTCAGATAACGGTCAAGATAACAGCTGAGGATAAAATGTTCTCTGCTCAAAAATGTATTTCATAACAGGACAAGTGTTTAGAAGCAGTGTTTGGCTGAATACAATAAAGTAAGACAAAGTGAAATAGCCAGAATTACTAATTGTGATTGGATATAAATAAGTGCATATTTTTGCAGGAACCCAGGAGGTTGAATTGCTCAAAGTCCCTGTATCCGAAAATGGGAATTCTTTGGAACTCTACTTGGAATTCAGATTAAAGTGTGTGCGTGTGTGTGAGGGAGGGAAATAGACAGCAGCTACTGCACTGAGCGGGTTGGTGAGCTCAGACCATGCTCGGGCCTCCTCTGGGAAGAGAATGGACACCCCATACTAGCCCATTCACGAGCAAATCTGTGCCCCTGTTGAAAAATCGTGATGTTAGTTCCCCGTATCTGCCATGCTCGGGGTCACCTCTGCAGGGTGGCTCCAAACTGAGGAAGTACAACAGTGTGCCCAATGGCCTTTGAAAGATGACACCAGTGTCAGTGATTATAGAATATCTAGGGGCATCAGTGCGATGATGAGTCCCTTCAGCCATGTTGGGTTGGAGAATTGGGGTGGCATTGAATGCGAGGAACACTATGAGATTGAGTGGGTAGTTAATGTGGTGAGTTCGATAAGATAGCATCATGAAACTAATTCAGCCTGGTACAGACAATCCCTCTGTCACACTCAATAAAAATGTCACTGAGACAAAGTATTGTTAGATTCAGCCCAATGAGTCGAATACTCTGCCGATCCTACACGCAGTTACAAAATTGCAGAACAAATGTTCATCTAAAACTCTCCCTCATCTTTATTGACGCCACTATCCCCTTCACCTATCATTCCTAGGAATACTGGCTCATGTTGCAGGATGCTGTCGAAATGTCTTCATTTCAGCGTTCTGAAACCTGTGATCTTACATGAAATTGTCCCTCAGTCTCTCTTTCGCTTTTTTCCCCAAAGTCCTTTTGATTGTTGGTAGTTAAACTGATATCCCCGCCATCTCTCTCTGGCAGGAACTAAAGAATACGGACGAGGCAATAAGGACTCTGTATCAGAATGATCATGTAACTAGACGGGTATTTCAGAGGCACGGGCTGTGACTCCAAGGCAGTGTTTAAAATCCTACCACAGCCGATGACAGAGCTTAAATTCGAATGAAATTGGAATGAAACCTAATTTCACTCATGGAAACCAGAAACCGTTAAGATTTATTTTCATTATTTCCCTGATAGTCTTTGCTAAAGAAACTTAACATTACTACCCAGTCTGAACTTGATGTGACTTCAGACCCACAACAACATTGTGGGTTCCATTTTGTCTTGACAAATGGCCGCGGAGTCACAGACAATTAATGATGGACAACAAATGCTGACTTTGCCCGTGATGCTGGCATCCCGAGAAACAACAGCATGAAAGGTGAAAATAATCCAAGAAAAGGTGGGTGCGAGAGATCGATAATAAAATTCTCCAGCGTTTGACAGTGTTGGAGAATCTCAGCAGGTATGGCACCGTCTGTCAGGAGAAATGCAGATAACCGTTTGATTCCAGTGACCCTGTTTCACAACTGAAAGCAAACTGGAAAATAATATTATTTATCCTGGTATCATGGATGGTTAGATTGGAGAGAGAGGTGGGGGCCAGGTTTAAATTGAATGGGTGGAGAAATGCCCAGAAAAAGAGAGGAAAAGAAATAAAAAGTGAGCAAAAGGATTGCTGATGATGAACTGAAAGGAAAACAAAATGGCAAGTTATTCTCACATTTCCCCGTTTTCCCATATTCCTGAATATTGCATCCATTTAGATTTGTCCCTGTTTAAAGTGAGTTAGGTTCCCTGTACCTCTCTCCTCTGAGTGTGATGATCAAATCCATTAGCAATACTGGTGCTGCCCTTGTAGTTGCTGAGTAGTAGAGAAAGGTAATGTTACATTGTCAACTGATTCTTTGGAGAGAGAAACTGTTAGTGTGGGAGTGTGCAGAGATGCAACGGCTTTCTCAACCAGGAAGAGAAACTCAGGAGTGGAAATAATTTTCAACACTGAGCGCGTGCACATTCCGTATGGGGAATTGACTTGTTCCTGTCATTGGAAAATCAGTGGAGTTTCTGGGGATGCTTATCTCGGGTTTGTATTGTCAGCTGCTGGGTCTGGTGACCCCACTCTGTACACTGCATTTACAGAGTGTCTGGATCCATGGTAAACAAATGGAGATAGGGCTCCTCAAAAGGGAATCTCTATCAATAGGGTGGTGCAGGACAGTGCATTATCTTTCCTGGGATTTTACAGGACATTTCTCTAAGTTGGACCAGGTGTCAGGTATGAAACCAAAATTGAGGTGGTTACTGAGCTCTGTCCCTTCCTTCAGTATACTGTGTAGACTCACACCAGTGACAGGGCTGTGCAGATGCTAGCCATGAATTCAACTGGATTAATTCTGGAACTTTCCAGGCAGGAGTGAGTAACATATCCATCATCACTGGAGTGCAGTCATCCGATATATTCACTGGCTGACAGAATCCATCTTCCGCTGAGAGCAATATATTGTGCCCACCTCCCTGAGGAAGATACAGAAATAACCTTCCAGAAATACAGGGGAACAGAGTGACTGGTGAAAATGGGGAACAGCAGGAAATTAGAATTAATAAAAGGTACATCTTTCAAAACCTCACTGATTTTAAGGTTGGTGTATTGCTGCATCTGAGAGCTACATCCCAGAGTATTGAGGAGGTGGCAGTAGAGCTAATGAAAGAATTACTGATTATTCTTCAAAGCTGGTAAGATTCTGGAAAGGATCCTCCAGAATGGAAAGCAGCGATTGTAAACCTAAATATTTAAAACAGGACGGAGAGAGCAAACAGCAAACTAAATAGTGGTTAGCTTGATGTAAGCTGTAAGAAAAACATTGAAACCTTTTGTAAGGAATGTCACAACTAGACACATGGAAAATAATGTCATGATTCGGAAGAGTCAATCTAGATTCAGGAAGGGGAAGTGATCTTGATCTTTGATAAATCTGCTGGATTTTGTGGAGGTTGTCCGTTGTGACATCGACAATCGAGAACCAGTGCAAATTAAGTATTTGAATTTTCAAAAGATGGTTGACATGGTTGAATAGAGGTGAGTGGAGAATGTTAGAGTCCATGGGTAGGTAGGGGTGGAATACACCGAATGTATTAAAAGTTGGATAATCGAGAGAATGGAGAGAGTAGTATAATTATCTGGAGTGAAGGCTTTGGGGTATCAGAAGGATCAGTGTTTGGCCAATAGCTCTTTGCAAGATATTTCAGATGTGAACAACAAATATCATCATTCACGTTTATGATCATGAAATGGTGAGAGGTTGGGAAATGCTGTTGTTGAAACAGACCTGGATGTGCTTGGTCATAAGTCACAAAGAGATTTTTTACACAGCAGGAAGTAAATGATATGTGGCTGGTCATGCAAAATGATTAAAGTACCAGAGTAAATGTATCTTTCCCAATGATAGTGTTTTGTTGAGAGACTGTTAGATGTATTGTGTACAGGTTTAATCAGCAAAGGGTTTCACCAGACTAAACCCTGGCATGATGTTACCATGGGGAGAATGGGAAGAAACTTGTGCTTAATAAAGTGTGTTAAGGTGTTTGCGAGTTTATATTTAAAAATGTGCTGAAGCACATTGAGTATTGAAGATACAAAATTGCCTTATTAGACCAATTAAAGGAATGCCCAGGCAAATTCACATTTCCTATGTATTGGAGTGCAAATATATCCAACGTAAACATATTGGTTGGTGCCTGTTCTAGTCGAGGAGAGATCTGCACGGTAACAGCATGTAGATTGTGGTTTTTGTGGGTGGTGGTGCGAGTTCACCCGGTTACAGTATTGCAAATGGACAACGCAGCAGAATCATCTAGCCTGGGATAAGAAAACATGCATCATTCCCCCTCACTGCTAACTTCATGAGAGCAATGGGTGATGGGAAATGTGATCAACAGCCAACGGTGCCAACATTCAATCCAGTCCAGTAGTTTTTGTGAACTGAAGGAACCATACTGAAAGGGGTTAAATGGAGCTGTTTGTTCAGTGACTGTGAGTGATGCTAGTCTCCATGGATCCTAGCTATGTCACTGGATGTTTTCTGTCCCCTATTAGTAAGGGGCCTCTTGCAATGGTTTATGTCATTGTAGCAGCAGATGCATCAACTCCAGCGCTCAAAGGGATCAGCAGCTGCAGAGACAGAAAAAGGAGATTTAAACATCTGAGAATAGTCTGGAATGATCCATTCATGGATCAGAATCTGAGAACATTCGACTGGAATGCTGCAACAATGGACAGGGGTTTATCCGTGGGTCTTTTCTATTTATCCTGGTCTTGGTCATCATTACAAGATCGGATATTGGGTGCACTGATGATTATCCAGGCGGGTTTCTATCCTATCCTCGCTATTGTTGGTGTTCCTGGTAAGTTTCTTCATCTCTATCCATTTATTAATCTCTTCATCCATGGTGAACTTCGTTACTATTTCTGTTATCTATATTTGACAAAGAGGGAAACTATTGCCTTCAGTTTCAAACGCAAATTCCAATGATTACCCACAAATTTTATAACCGCCCACACCCCCGCCCTCACAAACATCTGAGAACGAGACTGTTCACAATACCGAATTAAAGTAAATAAAATTCATTTGTGTCTCGGTATTCTGTCCATCACAAAACCTATCCACTACCAGCTCGATTATATGCCCAATAACCATCTTGGCTTCAACGCTGACGCTTTATAAACCATTATTTATGCTTTCGTAAAATTCAGACATTATGGTTACACCTCTCCTTTAAGCACACTTTCAGTTGCAAATATTTCGATGACAACTTTGTTCTTGTCTCTAAAATAACTTAATGACAGAAACACTCTCTCAGCGCAGTAATGTCGGAAGAAATGTAATTCAGATGCACAGGTTATTACACAGAAAGATGCTATTCCACATCCTACCACAGACGATGTCAGAAAGTAAATACAAAAGACAGGAATTGGAAATAACAACCATGACATTTCCAGCATTTTGTCCATACGTTTATCTATTTCACTGATGTCCTTTGGTAAATAGAACTTGCGTTATTATCTGGTCTGGCTTAAGATTTATGTGAGTCCCACAGCAATGTGCTTGGTTCTGTACTGCCTGAAAGAATGACCTCACAGTAAATGACATTTGGTTAGGTCAAAAAATGCTGCCCCTGTCAGCGATGCAGACATTCCAAGTAATAACAAAATTAAAGGTTAAATAAAGCAAAGAATCGTACAACAGATCAGAAACAATAAAGAACGAGAAAGTGCCAGACAAACTGAGCAGATTTGGCAGCCCCCTCGGTCGAGAGAAAAATAGAATTGGCAATTCGATTCTAATGATCATACATCAGAACTGAACACAGTTGGGAAATAGTGTGATCGATGTTGGTGACACCGACATCTGTTATGAAAGGGAGAAGGACTGAGTTGAATAGATGGAGAAAGAGAGAGATAGAGAGAAAGAAACAAAGAGATTGTTGATGATCAGCTGGGATGGAAATAAAAAATGAAATTAAAACTTACTTATGTTTCTCCTGTTCCCATATTACTGATAATAATGACCATGTAAGGTATATGTCAAAGTTCCTGTTTAACATTATTTATGTCTGTTTTTCTCTTTTCCCTGAGTGTGATCATCTTCTTTTATGTATTAATGGGATGCTGGCCCAGTATTTAATTCCCTTTCTTCATTGTCCTTGAGAAGGTGTTGGTGTGAGCTGCCTTCCTGACCCACTGCAGTCCGTGGGCTGTAAGTAGTCAGTGCTGAGGTCCATGCGGTTTCACTTCTTTGAGGCTTTGAAGTGACTGATATAACTGAGTGGCTGGCTTGGCCATTTCAACAGCAACTGAGAGTTAACCACATTGCTGTGGGTCTGGAGTTACATGTAAGCCCGACCAGCTGAAGAAGGTAGATTTCCTTTCCTGAAGGGCATTAGGGTGCTAGGTAGGACAATCGACAATGGTTTCATTGTTTAATTTGATTCTTAATTCCTGATATTTTATTGAATTCAATTTCCAACATTTGCCGTTGTGGGATTCGGATCCGGTGTCTGGGTCATTACCTGATTCCCTGGATTCATACTCAGAGATAATACAGCTGGATCATCGCCTCCTCAGTATCTCCAATCAACTCCAATGGCAACAGTGATGTTGTTGTTGGTGTGACTTTGCTTCATAAGGCAAATAAATGATTGGCAAAAAATGCCATCCTTCTCATTTTGTATTTATGAGAAGGCGAGATGATGGGAAGTGCTCTTGGTGAAAAGGAGCTGGATGTCCTTGATCATGAGGCACTAACAGAATCCCTACAGAGCAGTCGGGTACTGGCAGGTGGGACTAGATTGGATTGGGAATCTGCTCGGCATGGACGGGTCGGTCCGAAGGATCTGTTTCCATGTTGTGCATCTCTATGACTCTATGACTCAGCAAGTAATCAGCACAATAATGAGTAGTATCGTTCATTACAAAATGATTTAAGTATAAGAGTGAAGACACCGTCCTGCAGTTGTGGAGTGTACTTGAGACAGTATTTTCTTTCATTTATAATCAATGATCTCCTTGCTACAGAGAGACGGTGTAATGGAGTTTCACCAGACAATTCCCTGCAGTGATGGTACCATGAGGAGAGTGTGAAGGAAATGAGAGTTTAATCTGTAACGCTACAAAAAGAATAAAAACGTGATTGCATTAACACTGGAATGTTATCAATCAACACTCATTATTTCCAAAATAAAACACGTATAGCATTAGATATACCATGTTTCCATGATATGTGCCTTCACATTTGGACAAATATATAGATAGAAAAGGTTTAGAAGGATATGGACCAAGCGCAGGGAAATGGGGTTAGCATGGATGGACATTTTGATCAGCATGAACGAGTTTGTGCTAATGGCCTGTCTCCGTGCTATAGGATTCTATGACTCTATGATAATTTACAGAGCTCTATGGAGCCCCCATGTTGGTTGAGAGAGAGAGCTCCAGGTTCTGAATGAACTATCACCGTCTGGATGTACAGTTGGTGTGTGACCTTGCATTGAACGTCATGTTGTTCACAAATCTGTCATCAGCCACACTCTGACAGTATTAGCCATTCCCACCAGATTCTGACCTCCATACAGAACACTAGCCTGTCTTCTCTGTCACAAACCAATCCTTCTTTTTGCTAAAAGCTGTTCATTGGCTCAAGTAGACTCTGTCCTTTCAGAGCAGCAATAAAACGGGGCCAGGCTATGATCAGTCTGGTTTGGTACAGACATAAAAGGGATTTTCAGAGGCCTTTTATTTATATGTAAACAGATGAAACTACAGGCCAAAGTGGTCATGCTTTCGAAGTGACTTGTATAATGAACGGGGAGTGGTCAGCTCTTTTAGCTGAGCTAGCTGAGTTGAGTTGAGCTGAGCAGTTTTCAGTTGAGTCTTGAACTGGGAATTTCAACTGGGAGTTGTGTGGAAACTCTCTCTCTTTTCTGCCATTTAGCTTCAACCTGGAAACATGCATTCCATTATGACGTTATTTCAAGTGAGTTTGATTATTGGGACTATTGTGTGTATTTGGAATAGCATAATTAAGTCTAGCTGGATCAGTTGAATTCTGTAGTGGTTCATTATTCTGTTCATTGTGTTTCATTGTGTAATTTTGTGAATAACGTTTTTCTCTGATTTAAAATCTAGTCGTCACCCTAGCTAAATTACTCCGGGTAATTTTCATTGGATAATTACCAAAACAAACTGCAAAGTTATGCTCTGGGCTGCTTGCTTAAGAATGTTTTGAGTGGTCTAGCCTCGACTGGGGGCTCATTGCTAGATTTTCAACAGCGAGTGGGAGGTGCTAGTGTCTTTAGTTCGGGTATTCATTTGACTGGGTTGACAAAGCTTCGAATAGTAATGGCAATTTCAGTCGCCAAACGTTTCCTAGGTGTGCATGCAGTGACTTTGGATATTTTACGAAAAGTGAATAAGACCAATTTGCCAATTGAGAAGCTGGAATTGGACTGACTGATTCTGTGAGGAAAGGAGAGGTAATTACAGCAGTAGCTCGTCAATTAAACTTGCTGGAGAAACCATCAGAATCTATACAGATGGGAAGAATCCAGTTGCAAATGAAACATCTTGAGTTAACGGCGAGACGTAAGGAAAGGGCAGCATAAATGAAACATTTGACTTTCAATAAAATGCAGAAGAAGGGGAAAAGAGAGAGCAGCAGAACAGAGAGAAAAAGAAAGAATGGCAAAAGAGAAAGCAGCAGGGAGAGAGAAAGAGAGAGCTTTTGAATAGCAAAAATTGACACTTAAAAAGGGAAGTCAGTGTTAAACACTGGAGATAACGACTGAGGGTGGGCTTAGTAAGGAAGAGAGTGCGGATGAGCAACCCCTGGTAGTCAGAAGCCGAGTGAAATTTGTTTGTATGTTCAAGCATTGCCTCAACTTGATGAGAAGAATGTGATGACCTTTTCGTCTCATTTGAAAAGTTGGCTCAACAAATGCAGTGGCCAGAGGCAATGTGGGTTTTGTTGATCCAAACGAAACTTGTAGTTAGGACTGGTGAGGTATTCACATCCCTATCAAAGGAGGTATCTGGGGAGTCTGAAGAGATTAAAAAAAACATTAAATCAACATAGGCAATCTTTCAGGAATCGAATGAGGACCCTGGTCAAACCGACACTGAGTTTGTAGAAATAGACTAATTTAGATAGTTGGATAAGAGCTTTAAATTCAGGCAAAGCTATAATGCTCCTAGAGAGTTAGTATTTGGAGGAATTCAAAAATTCACTACCTGAAGTACATAGAACATAGAAAAATACAGCGCAGGCCTTCGGCCCTCGATGTTGCGCCGAAAATCCTACTTAACCTACACTAGCCCAATAACTTCCATATGCCTATCCAATGCCTGCTAAATGACCATAAAGAGGAGAGTTCACCACTGCTACTGGAGGGCATTCCATGAACTCACAATGCGTAAAGAATCTAGTAGTGCAAAGTAGTGCAAACTCAGGTGGAAGAGCAGAGAGTGCAAACAGCAAGGTTAGCTGCTGAAATGGCTGATGATTATGAACTGGTCCATAAACTTGATTTGCTTTCCAGAACCAGTTCTGGTCTCTGAGGGACAGAAAGTGGAGCAAAGAGATATCCTCACGTGCAAAGGGAAATGTAGATCACAGTGTAGAATGTAAGGATAATTTACCACGGTAATTAAAAAAACCTTGAGGGGGACAAAGAAGTTTAAATACTATGGTGTTTTCATTGTAATAAAGTGGGCCACACAAATTCACAGTGTTGGTGAGCTGGGAGAAATCCAGCTGTAGGATAACAAGACAAGCCTGGAAGTTTCGTTGAATTAGTAACAAAAAGCATAGGGGAGTTAGGCAACTGCCTCAGAGTGTACAAGATGATCAGTGGACATGCTAACTCTGCGTAAAAAAAAAATCTACATGGAAGGGTAAAGTTTATTCACATAGGCCAGGAGTAATTGGTAAGGAGGTTCCAATATTAATTGACACAGGATATTTTCAGTCTGTAATGCTGAGGGGTGAGGCTTTATGAACTCTTGAGAGACTATTGCCAGAAAATGTGCTGGGAACAGGAATTCATAGTGAGGCAAAAAGTGCTCAGTTATGTAAAGTGAGGCGATGGAGTCCAGAGAAGAGCGGAGAATGTGTGGTAGGAGTACTGGATCCCTAACTCTCAGCTCCAGGAATAAAAATTGTCCTTGCAAATATTATAGCTGATTCACTGGTAGGTGTGCTGCCTACTCTAGTTGAAAAGCCAGTGGAGATGCAGGCAACTGAAGACCTGGAGAATGTTTATCCAGGAATTTTCCCTGATTACGTCATCAGAAGATCACAAATGCACAGGTTGAAGCAGGATAAAGGCAGAGATAAGGAAGCTGACATAGAGTTATCCGAAAGTTTCTTTTTGACCAGATAAGTGGAACAGAAGGAGCAAGTATGAAAACATGAAAGTATTTTAGCTCTGCTAAGGTGATTGAATTACAGCAGAAAGATGAGGAGTTACAAAAGTTATATCAAAAAACATTTAGCAAGAAAGAGAATGAATGCATTCCTGTGTGTTATTACTTAACAATGTCTTAATGTGGATATGGAGATCAGCGCACATTGAAGCAGATCAGGCGTGGACAGAAATTCTTCAAATTGTTTTTCCTGTTGGGTATAGAAAGGAGGCATTGCGAGTGGCACATGAGCTACCACTTGGAGATCATTTCGGGGTTAGGACATTACAGGCTGGAATACAAAGATACTTTCACTGGCCTGAACTACACAAAGATGTAGTTGAATTTTGCCAGATGTCTCAAACATGTCACACAGAGAGTAATAAACCTGCAACTTTAATACCTATTCCAACATTGAGGAACCTTTCGCAAGAGTCTTGATAGATTGTGTAGGCCCCTACCTCAAACAAAAAGTCGAAATAAGTATTTATTAACAATAATGAATGTGTCGACTAGATTTCCGGGGCAGACCCATTATGCAGCATCACAGCTAAAAGAGTTGTAGAAAAATGCTTATTTTTTTACTAGGTACTGACTACCAATAGAGATCCAGACAGATCAACCTCACATCCGAACTATTCAAGGAGATGATGGATAACTTGGGAATAAAGCAATTCAAATTTACTGCGTACTATTTGGAATCACAGGGAGCATGAGAGAGATGGCATCAAACACTGAAGACCATGTTGAGGTTTTATGGTCAGGATTATACAGATGATTGCGATAAGGAAATTCTTTTGAACTATTTGTGATCACAGATGCACAGAATGAATCGACCAAATTCAGTCTATTTAAATTAATTTGTGGGCATAAAGTAAAAGGACCATTAACATTGGTTAAGGAAAATTAATAAGTCAGAATTCAGAGACCATCCATTTGGATGATGTGTCAAATTTTAGGGAACGATTAAACAGAGCTGGAGAGTTGGGTAGACAGCATTTAAAAGTATTGCAGCATACAAAGAAACGGAAGTGGATCAGAAATCATAAATTGGCAATTTTGCAATTGGGAGTAAAGTATTAGGTGTTACTTCCAGTAACAGTTGAACCTTGAAAAGCAAGTTTTGGCGTACCTTATCAAATTGGGAAGAAATTGAATGAGGTGAACTATTTGATACGGACTCCAGACAGGATGAGATCTCACGGAGTGTGTCATGCGAATATTCTCAAAAGGTATTTTGATAGGGAAGGAAAGCAAGAGGAGAAGGTGTTAATGATTACAGCACAGAAGGAAGAACCAAGTTCAGAGGATTCTGAATTGGACATTCCTCAAATCAAATTGGAGAATGAGGAAGTTGTCAAAAATTGGGATAAATTATTGAGTTACCTTACACAAGAAAAGAAAAGTGACCTGAAAGAGTTTTTACTATCTTGTGGAGAGATATGTGGCAATAAACTGGGAAGTACGAACATAATTGTGCATGATGTAGACACAGGAGATGCTGTTCTGATTAAGCAACATCCTTATGGGCATGACTCTCCAAAATTGGCACAGGTTCAGAAGGAGATAGAGCGCACACTCCAATACGTCATAATCGAAGTGAGTTACAGTGACTGGAGTTCACATATAGTCATGGTACCAAAGCCAGATGGTACCCAACGGTCATGTGTGGACTATCACAAAGTCAATGCCGTTACAAAGACTGATGCAGATCCAATTCCATGTTTGGAGAACTGTGTCGAAAAAGTGGGAGAAGCTACTTACATTTCTAAGTTGGATTTGCTCAGAGGCTACTGGCACGGACCTCTGTCAGAAAAAGCAAAGGCAGTTTCGGCTTTCATAACGCCAAATGGACTATATCAGTTCAAATTGTGGCATTTTGTATGAAAAACGATCCAGCCACATTTCAGAGACTGATAATAAGGTCATTGCCTGATTACTCAACTGTGTGGTCTACGTTGATGACCAGGTGGTTTTTAGTCACTCATGGAAGGAACATTTACAGCATTTATCGGACTTGTGCGATCAACTTCAGAAGGCAGGCTTGGTGGTAAACTTAGCTAAAAGTGAATTTGAGAAAGCCCAAGTCACGTTATTGAACATGGACAAATGGCCCCATGAGATACGAAAACGAAAGTAGTTGGGGAATGTTTCACACCGTCGACAAAAAGAAATATGCAGTACTACGGTTCATGGGATTGACTGGATTTTACCGAAAGTTTGTGCCAAACTTTAAGCAGTGCGGCAGCTCCACTCACCAAATTGTCAAGGGCAAGAACTCTCAGTGGACAGAGGACTGTCAAAAGGCATTTTACAGCCTAAAGACTGTGTTAACACTGCTCCCAGAATGAGCTACACTAGATTACACGAAGCCTTTCAAGGTGGCTATCGTTGCCAGTGATGTGGGTATTGGCCCGGTGTTCCTGCAGGAGGATGATGGGGAATAGAAAGACCCATCGGGTATTATTCTGGGAAGTCGAACGTTCATCAACAGAAATGTTCAACGGTGGAGAAAAAGACTTTAAAGTTAGTGTTGGCATTACACCATAACTGTGTTTATATTACCAGCAATGCATCTGAGACAATCGTATACACTGATCACAACACATTTGTGGGAAAAACTAAGGACAAAACTGCCAGATTGTTTAGATGGAGCTTCTTGTTGCAGCCATTCAATCTGACAATTGTGCATGTGGAAGGTCGCGAAAACGTGAAAGCTGATGAGTTATTGAGACTCGAATGAAATACGGAGGTGTTCGGTGGTGGGTGTACCTCGGCCTGAATTTGAAAGGGTTTGTGCATGTTTGAATGTTTACAGTTAGCATAGTGTATCTGTCTGTTTTGAGACTACTAACTGGATTTGAAAGGTTAAAAATGCAGCCATTTTTTAGCATTGATGGTTCTTTTTTTCAGTGGGGGGAGACATGTCACAAAGCAAGTCCCTTATTTGTCAAAAAGCTGTTTCTTGGCTCAAGGAGACTCTATCCCTGGTTTCTTTCGCAGGGACAATAAAACGGGGCCAAGCTCCTATCAGTCTGGTTTGGTACAGAGATGAAAAGGATTTTTAGAGGCCTTTTGTTTATATGGAAACAGATGAGACTTCAGGCCAAAGTGGTCATGCTTTATAAGTGACCAGTATAATGAACGGAGAGTGGTGAGCTATTTAGCTGAACTAGCTGAGCTGAATTGAGCTGAGCAGTTTTCAGTTGAGTTTTGAACTGGGAAGTTCATCTGAGAGCTGTGTGGAAACTCTCTCTCTTTCTGACCTTCAATTTCAACCTGGAAGTATATGTTCCGTTTGTACTGGTTTTAATTGGGAGTTTGATTATTGGGGCAGTTGTGTATGCTCGGAACAGCATAATTAAGTCTAGTTGAATAGGTTGAATTCTGTCGTGATTCTTTATTCTGTTCTTTGTGTTTCATTGTGTAATTTTATGAATAAAGTTTTTGTCTGTTTTAAAATGTAGTAGTCATCCTAGCTAAATTACTCCTATTTCAATTCTCTTTCCCAGTCCCTTTCCAATATCCATCCTTGGCGTCCTCCATTGCCACAACGAACCAAACCATGATTTGGAAGAACAAGATCTCATCTGTCTCCTGTGTAGCCTACACCCCGGGGACTCAACATTGAATTCTCCAATTGCAAATAACCTCCCTTCCAATCCCCTGACTCCCTTCCCAGACCCTCCCCTCCCTTCCATTCCTCTGAGCAAGCTTTTGTCCAGCTACCTACCAACTGGACTCAGCCATCCCATCACCAACCCGCTGATACCCTTGATCTGTGTTCACTTATCCCCACCTCGCCACTCTGCCTCCTCCTCCCTCACCCGCATTTTATCTATAGACTCCCTTACTCCCATCCACAGTCCTGACGAATGGTTATATCCAAGGCGTTCACTTCTCAACGTCTTGATGCTGCCTTGCTTATTTTGTTCTTCCAGCTTCCTGCGTGTGTATTTTGGATTCCAACATCTACTGTTTTTTTAAAAATTGTCTTCTTGTGTAATAGGCAGGAGTGAGTGAATGCATTGCGCCTCTTGTTATCCAACAGATCAGATGGGTGGAATGGCTTTCTTATATTACTGTGAAACCAGCTAGAGTTGCTGAAGGCGTTCCTCTTTCTTTTAACCATGGAAATGTTTAGTGCCCAGCAGTGCTTTTGATCAATGTTACCTTTACATTAGCAGCACAAGCTTGAATGTTGTTCTGATTTGATACCTGAGTACCTTAGGAGGTGACTCATTGTTCTGAACATTGTATAATCTTCACAGAACATCCCCACCCCTGATCGTATGACAGAGGGAAAGACATTGATGAAGCAGCTGAAGATGTTTTTGCCGAAGAAGCTCCCCTGAGGATTGCCCACAGGGATATCCAGGGACTGGGAGGATTGATGTCCACCAACCCCATTGTGTTCTGAATGATTCAACCAGTGGGGAGTTTACAACTGATTCCCATCAAGTTCAATTTTGTTCAGTCTCCTTGACATCTCACTGAATCAAGTACTGCCATGATATCAGGGCCAGTCACTTTACGCTGTGTTCATATCTTCTATCCATGTCAATAGGCCAAGGTATATGTGTGGGGAGTGTTTCCTTCTCTCAGGGAGTAGTGACGGTTGGGACCAGACAGTTGGGGAGGCCAAATCATTGAAATGTTTGGGGGGTGCGAGTGGGTGTCAGTGGATTTTGACCTGTCAGAGAGTCGAGGGCTACAAAGAATTGGGCATAAAAGAGAAATTGCGGCCGAGTGAAGATCTGCCCTGACTTACTGAATGGAAGGACAGGTCTGAGGGGCTATGTAGCCTGGTTTTATTCCAGTATACCCCATAGTCCAGTCACTTTGCTGCCTCTTCCATTTCCTGTGTTACTGACTTCAAGTAACTGAATAGATTGATCCTGTTGCTGTGCAACTGGATACTGGTGCTGCATGATCTGGTTACAGTTTTATAGGCCCGAGGGTTTATTGGCCTCCTCCTGTAACTGTATATCAGGCTCCAGGGTTGAAAGGCCTCATTCTGTTCTGGTGTAATTGAAATCCATATTGACTAAATCTTGGAGAAAGTGAGCTCTGCAGATTCTGGAGATTAGTGTCGAAACGTGTGGCACTGGAAAAACACGATGGGTCAGGCAGCATCAGAAGAACAGGAGAATCGACATATTGGACGTTCCTGATAAAGGGCTTATGTCCGAAACATAGATTCTCTTGCCCCTCGAATGCTGCCTGACCTGCTGTGCTTTTCCAACATCACATGTTTCGATGTCTACTGACCCAAGTCAATCTTCCTGGTCACTTCATCCAATTACATTAAGAAAATTGTCAAGCACAAACTTCCTCGCACAAAGCCACACTTACTATTCCTAATCAAAGCCTGTCTTTCTAAATGCATGTACATCTTATCCCTCAGAACCTTCTCAAGTAACTTACCTACCACGGATGTTAAACCTACTGATCTGTAGTTCCAAGGCTTTTTTTTTGTGCAGTTCTCCTTGAATAAGGGCATGACATTTGCTACCCTCCAGTCTTCCGGGACATCCATTGTGGTCAGTGATGATCAACATTATAGTCCAGGGTCGCCGAAAATTCTTCTGGAGCCACTTGAGGTGTTCTTCGATATATCGGGTAAGGACAATGAGATTTATCCACTTTCAAACATTCTAGTACGTCCAAATTTTCTCTACAATGATATGGATTGTCCCTAAGATATCACCACTAACTTCCTCAAGTTCTCAAGTCATCAGGTCTTTCTCCACGGTAAATATAGAGTAGAAATATTCGTTGAGGATTTCACCCATCTCTTATAGTTCCACACATACTTGTCCACATTGGTCTTCGATGGGTCCTATTTTCTCTCCAGTTATTGCTTTTTCTTTAATATATTTAAGTACCTTTTTGGATTCATCCTAATCTTCTCAGCCGAGGCTCTTTCTTGCCCCCTTTTCACCCGACTGATTTCTTTCTTCAGTGAACTCCTGTCTCTCTTATATATCTCCAGGGATTCCCTTGATCCCAGCGGCCTAGAACTGAGCCAAGCCCGAAGTTCGAACATGAACCTGTTGACCAGGTTTGTCCCTCTCCATAACTATATGAAAACTAATAGAACTATGGTTACTGGTCCCAAAGTGCTCCTCCACTATTAATTCAGTCACCTGTCCAGCCCTATTTCTTAAGAAAAGTTGGAGTTTTGCCCCTTCCGAGTAGGACACTCTATATACTGCTTGAGGAAACTTTCCTGGTGCATTTGACTGATTCTATCTCATCAGATCCCTTAATGCTCTGGCCGTTCCAGTCTGTATTAGAAAAATTAAAATCCCCTAGTATGATAACGCTATTGCTCCTGCAGCTCTCCCCCCTCTCCCTGCATATTTGTTACTCTCATTCCTGTTGACTCTTTGGGGGGCCCATATTACAACCCCAACACCTCACCATTCTATTCCTATTTCTTAACTCCACCCACAAAGCCTCATTGGGTGATCCATCATTTATTTTATCTCTGATTACTGATGTGGTACTCCCCTTAATCAGAAATGCAACTCCCCCTCCCCTCTTTCCACCATCTCTGTCTCACCTAAAGCACCTTTTCCCTAGCTCATTAAGCTGTCAGTCCTTTCCATCACTTAGCCATATTTCTGTCATGGCTATAATATCCCAGTCTCACCTACATATCCACACCCTGAGTTCATTGGCCTTACCCGTCAGCCCTCGTGCATTGAAACAGATGCAATTTAATCCAAAATGCATTACTTTCGCTCTATCGTTTTCCAGCCTAACCTTACTATTTCTGATTACTGTATCTCCTTCCACTTTCCTCCTGCTCTTGAGGATATGACTACTTGCCAATCTAGTTTAAACCCTCCCTTGTAACCCGAGCAAAACTGGCCGCAAGAGATATTGGAATCCCCTTCAGTGCAAGTCTCTGACGTTAATCTACCTCTCTGGAGATTATCACTGTCAAGATATTTTTTAAAAAATGATTCTCCTAGCTCTCTGTAATTACGCTGCAGGACCTCATCCCTATTTCTACGGATATCATTTGTGCCAACGTGCATAATGATTTATTCTGCTCACCCTCCCCTTTGAGAATGTTCTGCAGCCACTTGGAGACATGCTGGACCCTAGTACCTGGGAGGTAACGCACCATCTTGGATTCCATTTGCGACCAGAGAATCTTTGATCTGTCCCATTAACAATCGACCGTCTTAACTTTAACGCCCTTTCCCGCTGTGCCCAAGAGCCAGTGGGAGTAGCACCAACCTGGCAACTGTTGCTTTCCCCTGAACGGACATCGCCCCCAACAATCCAAAATGGTCTACTTGTTTTCGAGCGTAATAGCCACAGGGGATTCATGCAATCCCTGCCTACTCCCTTTGCCATTCCTGTTGGTCGCCGATCTACTCTCTGCCTGGAACATGACAGGAAGCAAGGAACGCCTGTTGATTAAATTGTGTTCATTTAAATACAACAGGACTGACAGGTAAGGCTAATGAACTCAGGACGATGAACGTTGGACTGGAATATTACAGTCATTAAAGAAACATAACTAGGGGCGTGTCTATGAATTTGTCAGTATCTCGGATGACCCTCAGTGCATCCTAGATTTGATTACCTTCAGTGTGTAAACAGGCGCTTCGGTCTAACAAGTTCACACCGACCCACCGAAGAGCAGCCCACCCAGACCCACTCCCTTACACGCAACACTCCGGTAATTAAGCATGACCAATTCGACTAAACTGCACATCTTTGGACTTTGGGAGGAAACCGCAGCACCCAGAGGAAACCAATGCAGACAGGGGAGAATGTGCAAACTCCACACAGACAGTTGCCCGAGGCAGGATTTGAACCCTGGTCACTGGTGCTGAAGTAGCTGTGCTAACCCATGATCCACCTTGCCACCCAGCGTAGCTCCTTAACACGGTCTCCCAGGAGCTGAAGCTGGGTGCAGTGCCCACACGTGTAGCCATCAGGGACGGTGGAATTCTCCCTGGGCTACCACATCTCACAAGATGGAGCGTAACAACTGCCCTAAATGCCATCTCGACTGCTGTAACAATAAAGTTAAAAGACTTTATTTGAGTTTACCTGTACATTTTGCTGAGCTGAGCTGTCCAAAGCCTCTCATGTCAAAGCCTTCCTGCTTACTCTGCTGCCAACGGCATGTCTCTCTACCCCTCCACATTTAATTTTGGTCAGGGAAGGAAGGAGACACGACAGTGATGTAGTGTTTAGGCCTTCAGCACTCCTTGACACCTGCCCCAGACTACCTGCTCCCCAGTGCAGGTCTGCTCTTGGCCTTGGAGGATGTCTTGCTGAGGTTTTTTTTCTGGTAGTGGTGATTGTGTCGATGCAATCCTCACTCTAACAGGCAATCCATGTCATTGCAGTCCTCTCGTACTTTCTGTCCATTTGTATTGCGTTTATGAATTCCTTGAATCCCTCGATTGCATTCCAAACTGTGTTACTCCATAGTTAGAGAGGTAGATGTTTTTGTCAATACATGTTTATTGGAAAAGAACACCATTAGACGTAGGGGCAACAATATGTCTATCATCTCACTGAGTCTGCTTTTCCTTCGATCAGGTTATATTTATTTCGTTAATCCCCATTCCACTTTCCTGTGATATCCCCGTAACGCTTGTATAAAATCTATCTGTCTCAGCCTTGAAGATATTTAATGATGCAGCCTCAACAGTCCTCCGAATTTTCTACAATTGTTTCCCTCTCACTGATGTGAGACTTGGTGGTCCTTTATCTAGTGACTTCCCCACTCCATCTTGCATAAAATTGCAATTCTTCCTCAGCTCCTGTGTCAATTTGCTCAAGGGTCAAACGGTCACTCACCCTGAATCCATGAACTGCTTCTCCAAACTGAAGACCGATTCGTACGGTGTGTTTAACATATTCTCTGGTTCTGTGAACAGGCTGTCCCCTTAATCTCTAATACTCCCATTCTTTCCCGCATTATCCTCTTCCCCTTAATAAACCAAAACAAATGACTGTGGATTCTTGGTAGTCTTACCCGTTAATGTTTTATCAACCCTCCTTCTGCTCTTCCACTGACTGTTTAAGTTTAGCCCTCCACTTGCTATATTCTTGCAGGACCTTTATTGACCTGCTCACTTGGTACCAGATTTAAGCTTCTCTTTCCCTTTTCATCCTGTTCGGAATTTGTGTCGACATCTGAGGTTCTCTGGGTTTGTTTCCTAAATTTTATCTTCGGTGTAACATGTTTGGCCGACACTGTCATCAATTCAATTTTAATCAAATGATTCCCCCAACCCCCTCCCCACCTTGTTTTGCTCCAGTTTCACCCAGAAGCAACTGCACTTTGGCCAGATCCTGTCATTTGTTTCCATAAAATCGATCTCCCCAATGCAAAAAGGTCTTATTTTTCTAACATTTTTGGGGTCTTTTCCTTTGCAAAGTCAAAATGTGTGATATCACGTTCACTGGTCCGATAATGTTCTCCCACTTCTGCCTGGAACAACTGAGTGGCTTCGTTCCCCACAGTGAGGCCCAGCACTGCACTGCCCATTGTTGTATCTGCTCTGTGTTGATATAAGAAGCTCTCTGGAATAAATTTCAAAACACCTGCCCCTCTTAAAAATTTATCACTGACCGAATGAGTTTGGAATTGAAATGCTTGAATCTAACTATCCTATGATTGTTTTTACACCCTCAATAACTTGGTTTATACCTGCTCCTGTACTTTCCTTTATCTGGGTGTCCATAATATATCCCTAGCAGTGTTTCTGCCGTGGTTTTGATCCTGAGCTCTAACCACCAAGCCTCTTTAGAAGATCCTTTCAAGATATTGTCCCTTCTTACGCCAGTAACTAACCCCATAATTAATAAGGCAACATCACCTCCTCTTTTACCCTGTCTTCTGTCCTGACTCTTGTTCTGGTACCACAGAATATTGAGTTGTTAGCTCCGACCTCCCTCAAACACATCTCTGTAATCCAAAAATGTCACACTTCCACATGTCAACTCGTTTCCTTATCATATCTGTCTGTCTGATAATATTACCAGCATCAAGGTAAAGCACATCCAACCTGGAATATATCACCTGGAATACTCTGTACCTCGGAGTTCTTCAGTCATTCACTGTTCGTTATCAACCTGTCCAATGCATGAATCAAAACTGTAACTCTGTGACTGAATGAAAATTTGTTGAATTTGAAATTCCTTTTTAGTAAATGTGTTCATCAAATGCAACTTTCCAGAACTGAACAGTCAGCTCCAGATACAATGAGTTTCAGTTGATTATTTCCCTGCTCAGTGTGCAGAGGGGACAGCCCTCCGTGATGGAGAAAGTGAGGACTGGTGATCAGAGTCGAAAATTGTGGCGCTGGAAAAGCACGGCAGTTAGGCTGCATCTGAGGAGCAGCAGAGTCAAAGCTTCCCATGTTTTCCATTCCATAATACACAGGATATTGGGAACCATACTTGCTCAGGAAGGCAGCACTGTACAGAGCCCTGAAATGGAAAGCAGTCAATCATTTGGTTGGACAGGGAGTAAAAAGTTGAGGTGAAATACAGACTGTTTGAAGTACAAACATAAGGATAGATAAATCCCTCGGCCAGACAGGAAACACTCTAGGTTACTAAAGGAGAGAGAGGGAAGAGATTTCTGTGCCTTTGTGCCTTCACTCTCCATTGGAGTAGTGTCGGTTGATTGGAGGGTGGCAAATGTAATCACTTGTTCAGGCAAAGAAACAGGGATTTTCCTGAGAATGACAGACCAGTCAGTCTTACATCAGTATTGGGCAAACTATTGGAGAGGATTCTGTAAAAACAAGGTTTGATTAGAAATAGTCAACATGGATTTATGAGGGGCAGGTATACCTCACAACACTTATTGGATTATTTGAGGATGGAATTAAACACACTGCAGACGTTAGAGCAGTGAATGCGGAGTAGATGGATTTTAACACGGTGTTTGATAAACTTTCCCGTGGTAGTTTCATTCAGAATGTAAGGAGGTATCGCATACAGGGAGACCTATCTGGCTGGATACAGAATTGGCTAACCCATTGAATACAGATGGCGTGGTAAATGGAAGTATTCAGTGTGGAACTAGGTGAGCAGTGGTGTTCCGTAAGGATCGGTTCTGGGACCTCTGCTGTTTGTGATTTTGATAAATGACTTGGATGACGAAGTGAAGGATAGGTTCATAAGTTTGATGATGTAACACAGGTTGGTGGAACTGTGGATAGAGTGGAGGGCTGTTGTAGTTTGCAACAGGAACATTGACAGATGCAGTACCCAGCTGTGAAGTGGCAGATTGTGTTCAATATGGAAAGTGGGATACGATTCATTTTGGAAGATCGAATTTGAATGCAGAATATAGGGTTAAAGGCAGGATTCTTCCATTGTGGAGGAACAGGAGATCATATGTCCATGACATAGCTCCCATAAAGTTGCTACCCAGGTTTATAAGGTTGTTAAGGATGTGTTTGATGTATTCATTAGCCAAGGGATTGAGTTTAACAGCTGCGAGGTTATGCTGCTGCTCTATGAAGACCTGCTGAGACCACACTTAGAATATTGTGACCAGTTCTGGTTGCCTCGTTATAGGAAAGATGTGAAGCTTTGGTGAGGGTGCTGAGGAGATTTATCAAGATGCTGCCTGGCCTGGAGGGCATGTTTTACAAAGAAAATTTGAGAGAGCTAGGGTGTTTTCCTCATTGGAACGAAGAATAATGGAAAGTGACTTGACAGGGGTGTTCAAGATGATGAGACACATAATAGAGTGGATAGCCATTTACTTTCTCCCACGGTGGAAATGGCTCTGGAGGGGTAGATTTTAAGGTAATTGAAGGAAGGTTTCGGGGTGATGTCAGAGGTAGGTTATTTCACAGAGGGGTGGATGTGAACAATGAACAGCCAGCAGTTGTAGTAAAATCAACTATATTAGGGATATATAATTGGATAGGCACATGAATGACAGTAAAATGAAAGGTACGTAGGTTAGTTTGATCTTTGAGTAGGATCAAAGGTCGACAGAACGTCAAAGACCGAAGGGCCTGTACAGTGCTGCAATGTTCTGCACTGTTCTGTGTTTCCAGTTTCACCCAGCTTGTGGATTCTCATCAATTGTTGAATGTGTGAGGGAGTGATTGTGTGAGATCAGGAAGCTTTGGAGGGGTGTAAGGCCAACGCCTCCAGTTTGGTGTGCATTGTTCCAGTCACCTGAAAGCCAGGATAACATGTGTGCTTACTTAAACCAGACAGAATCCGTCAAGTTCAGTTATTGATGTGATTTTTGGATTGTCGTTTGCTGCTGGTTACTTCGCATCCATTCTCCTGTGTGACCCATGTAGGAATTCTGACCATTCACAGAGATGTACAAATTTATTTTGATACTGGAGAATGTGAAGGTGCCATTTATTGGATATGGCTTTAGAGGTTTCTTTGTGAGGTACAAGGTACTGCAATAGATTGTCAACTTGTTAATGTCTTCACCCGGGGTGCAGGTATGGAATCTTGGAGGTAGGTCAGATTTCATCACCATAGGTAACATGTATGGTGTGATTCTGGCTCTCCATGTCAACATGTCTGCTCTCTGGGCCAGGCTCTGACTGAAGATGAATTTTAAAAATTGATTGCTGATCAGCCATTAGTATTTAACCTGGACAATATTTGTACCGACACTGAGACCAGTGATAGTCTGTTGACGGGTTCTCCCCCTGCCAAGGTGGATTCCAAATTATTTGTTTTGAAGTCATGTTTGACTGACTGCCCGAACCAGGTTAGAAACTCAATGTACACATTTTGGAACAGGCGACTGAGACTCTGTGTATCTCAGGCAGCTGTGAGGTCCAATAACAGTGTAAATGATTTCAGATCTATTTGAAGCAATTTTCAGCATACCTGATTGCAAGGTGGGGAGTTTACTGAGCCGAACAATAGTGAGATGTTTGCTATATTCCATGAATTGGGCAAAAATAAGATGTGAACGATAATCATTCAACTGAACTAGAATCTCTTCAATCAATTCTGTTGATTTTATATTTATGGAACTAAAATATAAACTCCTGTCAAGATTTTCTAACACAGAAATAAAGCAAGTTCATTTTATTTTATCGAAGAAAGAACATAACCCTTGTGGTGATCAGAATTAGATATTCAATGTCAGGATTCAAAGCAATGTTTTGTCACTCCAATATTTTTAAAGTGGTGGCTTCTGAATGATTTGATGTTCAGAGTGAGCAAACGATTGAAGATACAAATAGAATTAGCGTTCTTATACCTTTATATATAAACAATCAGTTTAATTTCTCACTGAAATGTACGATCTTCAGCTGTTTGCCAGCAATTTTAAAATTGTAATAATTCATCATGCACTGTGAACATTAAACTAAATAAATTATTTGTGTGATCAAATTTTAGTGAATAATAACTTGAAAGCTTCCAATTTTTAGAATGAATGATGTTTAATATGAAACGTGGAGAGTGAAAAAAAACAACGAACATAACATCGTGTCAGTGAAAAGTCAAGCTTTCCAAAGAGTTTTGTGACAAAGCAATGATATATTTGTTTTAGTAATGGGAATACAACATGTAAAATATTCATGTTCTGAGTAATAATTAGACTTCATAATGAAGCTGACCTTGCAATACTTGCATTTTAAATGCTTATGCTGCACCAAATAATCACATATTTGCGACATTTACACTGTGAAATAATTGGATATTGAATTTTATTCACAGCTGGCACATGATAGAATACAAAACTGTAAAATACAGGAGGAAGCGATCGGTCATTATGCATGCATCAGCTACAAAAATATCTCCCAAGCATCTCCCATTTGCCAGCCCTCTCTCTGTTGTCCGTTAAATTAATAATTTCCAAATATATATCCAGTTCTCTTTTGAATCTTCATCCACGACTTTCCCATCCGGTCAATTCCAATTCGTAACAACTCTCTAACTAAAGACGTTTTTTCCTTATTTCTCTTTTGCTGACAACCTTGAAATTAGAATTCCTTGATGCTACAATGCCTACTAATAGAGTATTCTTTTTCTACTCTGCAACTTTTTCATACTTTTGAGCACAGCAATAAATTCACATCTTTGTCGTTATGCTCCTGGAGCAATAAGCCTTGCAAGAACTTTAACAAACACTACAACGGAAAAACAAGCAGAAAACTAGTCTCCAGCATATATGAACATCAACTAGCTACAAAAGACATGATCACAATCCGAATGTCTTACATACTGATGAGGAAGTACGCCACATTGACTAGGTCTGCATATCCATCCTATGGCAGGCCAATCAGAGACAAGCACAAGAATTCCTGGAAACATGGCATTCCAACCAGAACTCCATCAACAAACACATCAATTTTGACTCCATCTACCATCCTGTGAGAAAAACGGCAGGAAATGACATCATCGATTCCGGAAATTACATTACCAACTCAAGTAAACCGAAACATTGAAATAGAATGGGAGATAACACCAGCACTTCACTGGAGGCTCACTTACTGAGTACAGTCAATGGAACAAACTAGGAACTGCCATTAGTTATTGCTTCAGAATATATCTGAGTGTTCGTGGCTGACACCACATGGAATCATTGAATGAAAATGCGAGCGTGCATCACCAAGTGCATGTCCAAAGGCTTTTTTTAAAACGTTTGTGAGATTATCTGATCAATCATCCTTCTTCTGCCATTCCCACTGTAAGTTACACCAGTTCCCTAGTTACTCCCCACTTCCACTGGCCATCCCTTACCCTTTTAGCTTTCCCCTGGGGCGATGGGAGCTGCTGGCTTCTGTGCTGCTATTGGTCATTAGTGAATGATGAGATGGAGATATTCAATGCCCAATATGAACAGACAATAGTGTTGTCTGTTGCTGTGTAAGGTACCGTGAATAGGGTGTTTTTTTTTCCCCATAGAGAGTGGAACTTTTTCTATCTCTCTGTCACAGCACTTCACCAAACAGCCTTATCACTAATTGGACAAACCTCTCCTCAGAATCAGAAGTCCATGCATCTGTTTGTCCTAAACGTTGCGAGGACAGTGACTACATTGTACAAATATGCCTTGTTCAACCCTTTTTCTGTTTAGTATTTTTAACTGATTTCCCAATGTCAGTTGAGGTGCCATCAAAGTAGTATATGACTCATGTAGCATCATTGACCCTCAGGAAACTGCGGTCAACGGAATCGGAGGAAATTCTGTGCTGGTGATTTCCTCAATGAATAATGACACCTTCCCTAGAGCTATTGGGAATGACAAATAAACTCTGCCCTTGCTAGTGCCTTACAAATCCATGGATGGATTTGTCTCATTAATAACATCAAGATACATCAGTTTTCACCGTTAGGTGTAATGTCTCAGAAAATAAGACCTTGCTGGTTGAGTGTCATTCCAATGAAATCAGAAGTTTACAATAAGATAATGATCCGATTATTTTCAATCATTTACTTTCTGAGGACTGGTCGTGCGGTGTCGCTGCCACTGAGATCAACATTTTCTCTGTCCAACAGCATCACATCGCATTGGCTCAAGGCTGCACCATTCCCCAATTCTACTCTTCATTCTCCAGCTCATTCTCCATGCTCACCAGATATACGAGGCCCACAAGATGGAATAACTTAGAGATGCCTATGAGCCTCTAAAACTGCCACACCACCCATGACCTGCAATCTGAGTCCATCCCCTCCCCCAAACCCACCTCCTGTCGTGTATTCACCATCCCGCCTAACCTTCCACGCTCTCATGCTGAATGTTCTGTACTCGGCAAAGGTCTCAGCTTTAGCCCTCTGTGCCCCCACTTTAATGAATTTCAGGCACGACATAATGCTGAACTTCTCTTCCACCGTCTTCTCTCAGTGTCCTTTCTTGGGCAAAAGTCACTTCCCCATCCCATAGCCCTTTCGCCCAGCTCCAACACTCTCCTTCCATCTGGACCCATTCCTCTGGCCTTTACTTGAACTCTATCTGTTCATTGAGAACGTTCCATGTGAGTTTGGTTATCTTAAGTTCTCTGTATCCCCTCACCTTATCCAACCTATCACCATCTCAACAGACTATACGTTGTATGCTTCCGCCCTACCCTTACTATGTTATTCAGCCTATGCCGGTAAGGGTGTGCTGCTGTTGTCTGGTGGACTCACCTCTACATTTCAGAGCCTGCAGACCAGCTTTTTGATACCTTCACATGTCACCTGTTGTTCTATAAACTTCCCATGGCACATCAGACTATTATATTAACTAAATCTGTAGACCATTGCTTGTTCAGTTCTATTCCAGACCTCATCCACAACTCCTTCTCTGATACGTAGATGATATCACAGCTACTGCTCCTCTCTCTTGTCCAGAATTGGAAAAGTTAATCGTTTCTAATTTGCACCCCTCCCACACTTTCACCTGGTCTACCACTGACTCTTCCCTTCCTTCCTCCACATCTCTGCTTCTATTTCTGGGGACAGACCTGTCACTGATATCCAGTATTAACACACCGACTCCCACAGATACCTAGAGTACACATCCTCACATCCTGTTTCCTGCAAAGATTCCATTCCACTCCCCAGTTCCTCCGTCTCGACCGCATTGGTTCTGATGATGACAATTTCAAAAATGTTTCCTCTGAAATGTCAACCTTCTTCCTCAACCGAGAATTCCCCAGCTCTGTTATCGACAGGGCTCTCAATCAGTTCTGACCTACCTGCTGCACTTCTATCCTCACCCTCTCTCCTCCCTCCTACAACAGTGTAAGAGTTCTCCTTGTCCTTACCTACCATCCCACCAGCATTCACATGCAGAAGATCATCAGTCCACATTCGCCCACCTCCAGCGCGATGCCACCAGCAGACAATATTTATCTCCTCTCCCGTTTGCACCTTCTGAAGTGACCATTTCCTGCAGGACACCCTAGTCCACTCATTATTCTTTGCATACATCCTCCACCCCCCCAGCCCCCACCATTGGTACACTTCACTTTCCCCTGGCGGAGTGTTACACTTTCCCACTTACCTCCACCCTTGTCACTATCCAACGCCCAAACATACCTTTCAGGTGAAGCAGCATCCTACAAACATTTCCCACAATCCGTCTACTACATTCGCTGCTCACATTGTGATCTGCTCTACATTGGGGAAACTAAAGGTAGACTGGGTGACTACTTCACAGAATATCCAAGTAGTAACTAGGCAAAAGACCCTGAGTTTCCAGTTGCCCTAGTTTAATACCCCATCCTGTACCCTGTCAGTACCTCTGCGTCAGGCGTGCTGCAGTGTTCCAGGACATTTCAACGCAAGCTGGAAGAACCACACACTCATTTTCCGCGGGTGGCCCCTGCAGCCATTCAGACTCCAAATAATGTTCAATAATTTTAGGGACTGATCTCCTCAATGCCCCCTACCCAGACACCAGGCCTAGTTGTCACGTAGCCTTCCATTACTCACCCCCATTGTTAGCTACTAACAGTATCCATAAACAGCTATTCAGCCTCTGCTGTATATTAATCAACATTCAGGATACCATCCGTTCTGAGGAACGGCGACTGAACGAGAAACGTCAATTCTGATTTCTCTGCACAGATGCTGCAGACCTTTTGCAGCAACATCGGCTTTTGTTTTCAACAATGTCTCACAATGATTTGTCTCACAATGCAATAGTCATGGATATTTGGAGTTCTGTCAAACATAGGAACTTAGTAATTTCTCATTTAATGTCCATAAACTAATATTCTAGATTCAACTGAGATATCAGCTTTGCTTATATCGTTCAGATCACTCAATTTGTCACAGTTCAGAGATAGAAAAAGGAATCGATAGAGGGAACTCAGCAGGTCTGGCACCCTCTGAGAAGGGATACACAGAATTAACCTTTGGTTTCAATATGACTTTTTCAGAACAGTGTCACATCATATTCGATATGTTAACTCTGTTTTCCACTGCAGATACTTCCTCATCTGTTGCGCTTCTACCATCATTTTCTGTTTGCATTTCATGTTTCTAACCACTATATTTCATGTTTCTTGACAGGGCTACATGCTAATTTTGGTTACATATGGACAATGTCGTCCTTCCTGTTCCTATTATAGTTGCTATGTCTGGGACACCTTGTCAGGCCGAAATCTGTTTTCTTCTTTAAGATTCAAAGAATATTTTTCTGATGATCCTGTAAATCTCAGGAACTCCACTTTGTTTGAAAAGACATTTTAGAGGCAGCTGAAATTTCATGTGAGAATAGGAATAGATTATTGATGGTGGCCACTCTGTGTCCTTCATTGAACCAGCTTGTCTACCCCTCTCCAAAGGCCTTGATTACATATCACAGAATTATTTACAGCAAAAGTGGAAAACTCAGCCCATTGTCTCTTCCAGCTTGGAATGACTATATCTCGACTGTTAGTCTCCTGTATTGTCCCCATTGCCATTCACATCTTGTTATTACTGTCTGCTTTTAATTGGAAATATCCTGCCAGATATGAACAATATGATAAATATCAAACAAAAAGAAAAACAAACTTCGAGGGCAAGCTCAGCAGGTCTGGCAGTATCTGTGAAGAGAAATCAAAGTTAATGTTTCAGGTCCTGACCTTACTCAATCTGTATTTCCAATGATTAAATGTGTATATAAAATATAGTTCACTTTATCACATTTAATATTATCCTTTTAGTGCACAATGTCATTCAGCATTGCATCACCCAAATGTTGGCTGTTTCCTTGTTATGCATTAGATTTATTTCTGTCTGTCAGAAAGAGGGATGATGACTGGGGAATATCATTGTACTCCCATGCAGTCTCCACAGCTACTGTTCCCAATCCGCCCTATCTTCCAGCCAATATCATGTTCACTCGAACCTGACTCAATAATTCATAAGTCTAAATGAATACCTTCATTGTAATTATCACTTTTAGTTTTGGACTGAGGCCAAAATGAGTAAAAAATACGGTTTACAGCAAATAAAACTACATTTAGAAGTCTGTCAGTTTATATAAATTAATTACTGAAGTATATTTCCTATGGAAGTTCCACAGTAGCCTTACTAGAGCAGTGAGAGGAACATTCAGAGAAGTCCACACTTCCTGTCTATGTTCAGGGCGACTGTGCTCAGTGACAGTCTGTTCACTGGCGTTTGTTCCCGTAGAGGAGAGATCAGCACAGCAACAACATCCTGATTGTGATTCTTTTGGGGGGTGGGGAGTTGGAGGGATTTTTGGAGAGATGATTACAGCATAGTAAACGAACAACAGAGCAGAATCATGTAGCCTACAAAAAGAAAATATTCTTATTCTCCCTCACAACTGACTCCACTAGAGCAATTGGTGATGGGAGATGTGACCAAAAGCCAGCAATTTCAACATGTAGTCCAGTCCAGTTATATTGTGAACTGAATGTGCTGTATTGAAAGCTAGACTTTTTGCACTGACTGTGATTGATGTCAGTCTCCATGCAATGCAACTCTGTTACTGAGGGTTTCTCCCTCTCCTACTCATTACCCATGAATTGCAGACCACTCCTCACAAACATCTGCAAAATAAAACTGTGCACAACGTCGAGGACCTCGTGGGCGGCACGGTGGCACAGTGGTTAGCACTGCTGCCTCACAGCGCCTGTAGACCCGGGTTCAATTCCCGACTCAGGCGACTGACTGTGTGGAGTTTGCACGTTCTCCCCGTGTCTGCGTGGGTTTTCCTCCAGGTGCTCCGGTTTCCTCCCACAGTCGCAAGATATGCGGTCAGGTGAATTGGCTAAGCTAAATTGCCCGTAGTGTTAGGTAAGGGTAAATGTAGGGTATGGGTGGGTTGCGCTTCGGCGGGTCGGTGTGGACTTGTTGGGCCAAGGCTTTTCCACACTGTAAGTCTAATCTAATCTAATCCCTTTTTGCCCTGAAATGATTTATGTCTCGTGTTCTCTCTGTCACCAACCTGTCCACTCCCAGCTCCTCATATCTACAATCTTCATCTCTGTGTCAGTGCTGTGGCTGAACAAACCACTGGCTGCACGTTAGTAAAATTCAGACTGAATGTGTCAAGCTCTCTTCTGACGCTTTGCCAATTACAAATATTTCAATCACAAATTGCTCTTGTCTCGGAAATTACTTCATCATTTGGACAATATGTGAATGTAGGAATGTCGCTGGATATAATTCAGAGCAAAACTTATTAAACAAAAGATATTGTTTCATTACATTAGGATCTTGTTTTCACTAACCAAAAGAAATCCGAACAGGATTTTCACTTTTACAAAGAAAGCCGAAATTTTTTCCCATGTAAATTAGTGCGACTGCACTTTACACCATATCAGATGTCGAACGGTTTCATAGGACACTCTACTTACAAATAGGGAGGAAACCTGTAGATATCTAAGATCATGTTTAAAGCGATTTGATTCCCTCTGTCTGTCCTCCCTGATTGTGACATCTTCTATATTCATTAATGGGATATGGTATCTCTGACTGGGGCAGCATTAGTTCATTTTCACAGTTGACCTTGAGAAGACCTTGAGCCACTGCAGCCCACGTGTTTGATCTGATTTGGTTTCATTTATTTTAGTCAAATGTACAATGGAAAGGTTTGTTTTCCGGTAGTCCAGGCACATGACCCGAAACAAGGAAACAGAGATCATGGACAGCGTGAGGCATACAATTTACAGCTTCATAGGAGGTGTGCAAAGTAAGATCGACATTAGTAAGATTAATATTATTTGAAAAGTGAGAGATGGTAATTTTTCAGTCTAATAATGGTAGGGATGGAAGCATTCCTGAGCATGCTGGTCCATGTTTTCAAGCCTCTGTGTCTCCTCCCTGTTAGAAGAGTTTGTAGGAGATCATTACCAGTTGGGAGAGATCTTTGATATTGCCAGCCTTTCTGCAACAATGACAAGTAAAAATGGACTGAAGATTGTCTTCCGTTATAGTCTGGACTGTGCACACAAAAGTCTGTAGTTTCTTATGGTCCTAGGCAGAGCAGTTACCATGTAAGGTCATGATGCACCCGAATAGAATGCTTTGAGTTGCCAGTATGCAGAGCGCTGGGAGAGGGGCGGTTTCAAAGTAGATAGATGTAACAATTGCCTGTTAAATGGATACCCAAGTTCTGGTTGCTGTTTTGACAACAATTGAAATTTAATTCATAATGTTAAATCATGTCCTCCATACCAAAACCTTGTTGAATGTATTGTATTGTCAACATTGAACCAATGAGCCATCAGCTGCTTCAAACGAATAAAGAAGTCATCACCATCACAACGAAGGAGAAAGAGACAGAAACACAGGGAAGGGAGAGAGAACACAGCGAGGGAAACAGATAGACAGTCAGTCAAAGAGAGAAAGGAAACAAAACAAGGGAACAAACAGTCACATGGGCAGGGAGAAGGGAAGATAATAGGCTCAGGGATAGAAACAGAAGACAGGGGAAAGGAAAACAAAGGAAACATGCAGTGTGAGAGAAACAGAGAGAGGCAAGGTCACAGGGAGCTGGGATAGGCTGAAGGGGAGCTGGGCGGAATGGGAGAAGCTGGGGGTGATGACTGAAGAGACCTCGCATGAGCACTGGAGGAGCTTGGGGTAGGGAGGTGAGGATTTATTTTGTCCTGCGCCCAAGATATCCAGGAAGATCATGGTAAGAATGGATGTACTGAATAATAGCTGAAGAACATGTCTGAGAGGCAGATAGGTTACATTGCACAGGGCGTGCTCTAGGCGAGGTCAATATGAAGAAAATCAGCATTATCTGAGATTAGAGAGTCCATTCATCAGTCTAATAACAGCTAGGAAGAAGCTGTTCCTGAACTTGCTGCTCTGTGTGTTCAAGCGTCTGTATCTTTTAGCCTGATGGAAGATGTTGTGGAGATCTTTACAGGCATATGATGGGTCTTTGGTAACGTTAGAACAAACAACATTCCAGTACAGGAAAAGACCATTCGGCGGCCTAAGAGTGGCCGATCAAATCCTCTATCTCAACCTGTATCCTATTTTCTAAAGGTCTGTATTCCTATGCTCCGTGCCCATTCACGTATCTTTCTGGAAACATCTTAAATGGAGCACCACTGGTCACAGTTCTCCCATTTTGAGAAACTCCTTCCCCTACTACGCTCTTTCCGTGTTGCCAAGCCATTCTTTATCCATGTAGCTAGCACGCCTTGGACATCATGTGACTTCACTTTCTCCATAACTTGACCATGGAAATCTTATCAAACGTCTTCCTGAAGTCCATATACATGACATCTACAGCCCTTCCCTCATCAATTAAACTTTGTCACTTCCTCAAATAATTCTATTAAGTTGGTAAGACATGACCTTCCTGCACTAAACCATGTTGCCTATCACTGATAAGACCATTTTCATCCAAATTAGAATAGAACCTATCCCTCAGTATCTCTTTCGCAGCTTTCCTACCCCAGATCTCAGGCTCACTGGTCTATTATTAACTGGATTATTAATGCTACCCTTCTTAAAAAAGGCGATTAGAAACTTTCAGTCCTCTGGGATCACAGTTTGTCAAAAGATATCTGTTAAGGCCCTAGTTATTTCCTCTCTGCCTTCTCTCAGTAATCTTGGATAGATGTTGGCAGCCTTTCTGCGGCAACGAGCATGTAAATAGAGTCAATGGTTGGGAGATTGGAGTCCCTCATAGTCTGGCTGTGAACACAATCTTCTCTATTTCTGATGTTCCTGGCAGAGCGTTGCCGTAGCAGGCCATTACACAACCGGACAGTACATTCACAATAGTGCATCTGTCGAAGTAGTGCATGTTAAATATCCTGAGCCAAGTGAGGAAGGAGAGAAGTTTTTGAACCATCTTATCTGTCACACCTATGTGAGAATTCACTGGTAGGTTGCCAGTTATCATCACTCCGAGGGACTTGATGCTCTGCACTGTCTCGACCGTTGATGTAGGTAGTGGCGTGTTCCCCTCCTTTCGTTCTAAAGTCAATGATCAGTTATTTACTTTTGCCGAATTTGAGAGGAGATTATCATCATTCCACCATGCCAACAAACCCACTATCTCCTTTCTGTGTTCAGACTCATCGTTGTTTGATATCCCTCCTGCTTTGGTGATGTCATCAGCAAACTTACAGTTAGCATTGTTTGGAATTTGGCAACACAGCCACGTGTGTACTGGAGTAGAATAGGGAGCTGAGGGACACAGCCGTGTGTGTACAGGGAGTACAGTAGGGGCTGAGCGCACAGCCGTGTATGTACAGGGAGTGCAGTCGGGTTGATGACACAGCCATGGGTGTGCAGGGAGTACATTAGGGGGCTGAGGGAAGCAGTCATGTGTGTACAGGGAGTACAGTAGGGGGTTGAGGACACAGCTGTGTGAGTACAGGGAGTACAGTAGGGGGCTGAGGGCACAGTCGTTGGTGTACAGCGAGTCCAGTGTCGCGAGCTGAGGGACACAGCCGTGTGTACAGCGAGTACAGTCGGGGCTGAGGACACATCCCCCAGGAGCTCCAGTGTTGAGTGTTATTGTGGCGAGTTGTAGATACCTATCTTAACTAATTCTGGTCTGTGGGTCAGAAACCGGGGGATCCAGTTGCAGAGTGGAGCCGCGACTCAGGTCACGGAATTTTGAGATCAGTCTGGAGGGGATAATAATGTTTAAGGTGGAGCTGTACTCAATGAGCAGGAGTCAGTGTAGGTGTCTTTGTTGTCCAGATGTCCTAGGGATCAGTGCAGGGCTTGGGATATGGCATCTTTTGTGGACCCGTTACATCAGTCAGCATATTATAGGGGATCAAGTCAGGCTGGAGATTGGAGGTGATGTGGGGCCATAACCAGCCTTTCAAATCACTCCATGTTTATTGAGGTTAGAGCCACTGGGCGGCAATCATTACGTTATTAAAGAATGAGCTTTCTCACTTACAAGGTTGATGTTATGATTTGGAGATGCCGTGTTGGACAAGTGTGTACAAAGTTAAAAATCGCACAACACCAGGTTATAGTCCAACAGGTGAATTGGAAGCACAATGATGAAGGTTGATGTTGGTCTTCTTGAAGCAGGTTGGGACTTCAACTTGTGGAAGGGAATGGCTGAAATTGTACGTGAATACCTCTGCCATTGGTCCTCACAGGATCTGAGTGCTCAGCCGGGAACACTATCCAGGGCTGTCGCTTTTCTTGATTTGACCTGCAGGAAGACTGATCATGCCTGCAGCGGTGACAGCGGGCACAGGTAGATCCGAGGCTGTCGGGGCAGGTTTCAGCCTGGCAGTCACACAGTTATTCATCATAGACATCTCCTCGCCGACCTTCGTCCATCGTCATCAATACATAGTGACATGGTTGGTGTGAGCACCACTCAGTTAGTGTTGAGACGGAGTGACATCAATAGACTGGGATTGTACGCCATAATGAAGTAAACTCACAACAAAGGGGGGTAAGGTGTGCTTCTACTGAGAATCAGTGGTGCAGGGAGTGAAGACTTTACAGGTGTAATTCAAGTCAAGCCACTGCTTCAACCTGAATGGTGTCAAGCACCTTGACTGTTGTGCTTTGTAGATGGTGGACGGTCCTTAGGGAGCCAGGAAATGTATTATACATGAACAAACTGAACAAAGGACTTGAGGGCAGTTTGCTAAGTTGCAGATGATATTGAGGAAGTGGGGATGCTGCAGAAAGGCTTGAACAGTTTAGGACTGTGGGAAAACACATGGCTGATGGAACACAGTATGGAACGTGTGAGCATATGCACTTTGGTAGGCGGAATAGAGGAGACACCATGTTCTAATAGGATCCATTAAATCTGAAGCACAAAAGGATTTTGAACCACCCGTCCTCTCTTATGGTTAACGTGCATGTGCAGTTGGCAATTAGGAAAGCAAAAGCAATGTTCGTATTCATTTCAAGAGACCAAGAAAGCAAGACGGGAGACATACTGCTGAGAATGTAATGGGCTATGGACAGGCAACATTTGGCCAATTGTGAGCTGTTTTGGACACTATCTCTGGAGAAAGATCTGCTGGTGTTGGAGGTGATCCATCCTGGGGATGATAGCTGTCATATGAGCGGCAGTGTGTGTACACGATAGAATTTAGAAGAATTGTGGGGGTGAGGAGGGGGTTCAGATTGAAAACTAATGGATTACAGCAAAGGTTGATACAGTCAGTATGTCGAAGATATTTCCACTTTTCATAGAGACAATGACAAAAAGGCACAGTATCAGAGTGAAGGAATGGGCTGAATGGCCGAAGTCTATTGCTATATCTCATGTTGGTTAGGTCATAGGGTCTATTATTCAGTATAGACTTGTAAGTATCTGACCTGCTCTTGTAACCCTTGTATTTGTATGTTGATTTGACTTCACGTTCTGGTCAATGGAAACCACTGTGATATGGACAGTGGGAAGATTCAGTGTCAGCCAGTATTCCATTAATATTTTGGAATTTGAGCTGCTATCGGTGAGTGTCATCTGGCGGGATTACATTCTCTCCACGATGATTGTCATTTCTGTCTGGTGGTTTCGAAGGATTGATCCTGTTACGCCAGTATTGTTGATTTAAACAAAACAGGTGCAATTTATCACAGCATTCAGCAACAATAAGTCATCGAATACTGAACATCCTTTACGAACAGAAAAGTCTAAAATATTCAATATTAGAAACACTGCTTTCCTGTTCATGTTCAAATCAGATCACCTGTCCCATTGAGATGCTCAACTTGGAACTATTTTTAAAAAGATTTTTTTGGATGTGGGCATCGCTGGATGTGCCCAGGATTTCTTGCCCTTCCGCAGTTGCCCTTGAGACAGTGGTGGTGAACTGCTTCTCGAACTGCTGCAACCTACCTGCTGTGCGGTGACCCACTACTGACTAAAGAGGGAATTCCAGGGTTTTCACGCAGCAACAGTGAAGGACGGCAATACATATCCAAATCAGATGTTGACTCGTTGGAGGGGAATTTGAAGGTGGCGATGTTCCCAAAAGTCTACTGCCCTTGTCATCCAGATGGAAGTGTTCGTGAGATTGGAAGGAGCTGTCTGAGGATCTTTGGGGAATTTCTCCATTGTGTCTTGTAGATAGTGCACACTGCTGCTCCTGAGTGACCATGGTGAAGGGAGGGAATGCTTGTGGATGTGGTGCAAATCAAATGGGCTGTTTTGTCCTGGATTGTGTCAAGCTTCTTTAGTGTTGTTGGGGCTGCACTCATTCAGGCAAGTGAGGATATTCCATCTCATTCGTGACCTGTGCCTTGTAGATAATGGCAGGCTTTGGGTAGTCAGGAGGTGAGTTCACTCGTGCAGTATTCCTAGCCTCTGATCTGCTCTTAGATTCATGTGGCGAGTCCAGTTGATGTTCTGGTCAAGAACACTCCTCCAACTACACCCCCCCCCCCCACCATCACTACCACCAGAATATTGATAGTGGGGGAGTTAGTGATGAGAATGCTGCAGAATACAAAGTGCTTATATTGTTTCTTATTGATGGCAGTCATTGTCTGAATTTATGTGGTGCAAATGTTACTTGCCACTTGCCAGCCCAAGCCTGGATATTGCTTTTGGAATGGACTGCTTCATATCTGAACATTTGCGAATGGAGGTAACATTGTGCAGTCATCATAGAATATCCCCAATTCTACCTTATGATGGAAGGAAGGTCATTGTTCAAGCGTCTGAAGATGTTTGGACCGAGGACATTATCCTAAGGGACTACAGCAGAGATGTTCTGGAGCTGAGATGACTGGCCTCCAACAACAATGACCATCTTCCTATCTGTCAGGTATGACTCCAATAATGGAGTGTTGGCCCGCGATACCGTTTTTGCTTGGGGTCCTTGATGTCACATTTGGCAGAATGCAGCCTTGATGTCAAGGGCTGGAATTCAGTTCCTTTTTCTATGTTTGAACCAAGGCTGTGACGAGGTCAGGAACTGAGTGTCCTCTGGCAAAACCCAAACTGTGCGTCACTGAGCAGGTTAGTTTTGAGCAAGTGCGGTTTGATAGCACTGTTGATGACACCTTCCATCATTTTACTGATGATAGTGAGTAGACCGATAAGGCTGTATTTGGACGGGTCGAATTGTCCTGCGTTTTTATGTACAGAACACAATTGAGCAGTTTTTCCCATTGTCGGTTTGTCAACATACTGGAACAGCTTGGCTAGGGGAGCGGATGTTCTGGATCACAAGTCTTCAGGACTATTGCCAGCATGTTATCAGGGCCTATAGTCTTTGCAGTATTCAGTGCCTTCAACCATTTCTTGATATCAGTTAATCGAATTTGCTGAAGGCTGCTATCCTGTAATGATGGGGACCACCGGAGGAGGCCAAAATGGATCACCCAATCAAAACGTCTGACTGAAGATTGCAACGAAAGCTTCAGCCTTATATTTTGCACTGTTGTGCGGGGCTCTTCCATCATTGAGGTTGGGATATTTGTGGAGACTCCTAACTCGGTGAGTTGTTTAATCGTCAGCCACCCTTCAGGATCAGATTAGCAGGACTGCAGAGATTAATTCTGATGCATTCGTTCTGTGATCGCTAAGCTCTGTCTGTCCTTGCTGTTTATGCTATCTGGCACGCAAGAGTATTACTGTTGGGAGCTTCAGCTGATGAACATTTTATCTTTTATATTCCTGGTTCTGCTCCTTCCTGGCATGCCCTCCTGCATTCTCCATTGAACCAGGTTTAATCCTCTGGATTGACGGTAATGATTGAGTGGGGGACATGCTGGGCAGTGATGTTACAGATTGTGTGCTGGAGTGTAGTTCTGCTGCTACTATTATGGTCCACAGTGTCTTATGGACGGTTAGTCTTGAGTTGCTAGATCTGCTGAAAGTCTGTGTCATTTAGCATGGGATAGTACCACACAACACAATAGAGCTTATGGAGACAATAGACTTTGTCTCCACAAGGAGCGTGTGGTGGTCCACTTTTACCGATACTGTCATGGACATATACATCTGCAGTGGTAGGTGGTAAGGACGAGGTCAGGTATGTTTTTTTACCCTCTCGTTCATTGCCTCACAACACCTTCTGCAGACCCAATCTAGTAGCTATGTCCTTAGGAGCCGACCAGCGTGATCAGTCGTACTGCTGCCAACCACTCTTGACAGTCAACTTTGACATCCCCCAGCCAGAATACACTTTGTGCCCTTGCCACAGTCAATGTTTACACCAAGTGTTGTTTAACATGGAGAAAGACTGATTCAGCTGAGGAACGACGTTACGTGGTAATCAGTGAGAGACCCCCTTGCCCATGTTTAATTTCTGTTGTTTATGTAAGGTATGATTCCGTGAGTATGGCTATGTCAG